>NC_084980.1:23030329-23135329 GCF_963691925.1 Scomber scombrus
CTGCTCACAATCAGAGCAAACACTTTCAACCAATTCATGCTTTTACAGACTTGTACATAAGCAGCAGACCATGGAAGTGCACGTGGGTCCACTCATACTACAATCAAGTGTCTGCAGACACAGACATGTATACTAGTAAACAAAGCTACAGCATGATAACTTTCCAGAGTTGTAAAATCTGAGAGTGTTACAAACCACTGTGCAGTGTTTTTGTGAAGAGCTTTTACAGTAAATCGACTTTGTTGGATTGTATTTCATCGCCTCAGTGGCACTTTAAAAAAACACGCCAACACTGAATGCATCTGAGGAGCTCCTGTATTTTCTACTTAACAAGACAAAGTGGAAAAAGAAAAGTGACAGCGAGGGTTGAAATACAGTACATACATACAGTAGACGAGACAGGAATTACTTGCCTGTCTTGCATTTTTTTTTTTTTTGTATATAAGCAGTTGATGTGCTTGCTAGTCCACATGGTGACAGATTGTGGGCTGAATGGGGATGCGGAAAGTATGAATCGGCTTTTACTGCTGATAAAATGACTTCTCTATTTTGGATAAACTGGTTTTTAGCCATGCATTTCCAGGTCTGAAGTTTCCAGGACTCAAAAGATAAAGAATGGCCCTGATTACAGGGAATAATGATTTAGGGATTTCTACAAATATTTATACTTTAATGTTTGACAGGGGTTCTGGTCAACGGTGTCGGAGGGCCATTTTCAGCAGCTTTGAGCTGTGTGACCGTGACCATTACAAAACTATTTCCAAGTGTTTGTTGCTGAGGACAATTGGCGTTTACTCCCATCAGGAGGAAAGGTGAATCTCATTTAACCTTATTTTACATAACTAGTTTTCTGTTTAACTAACTTTCTTCCTTTTTTAGAAAGTATTTTTCTTTTGGTATTATTGTGATCTTTATTTTGTCATTTTTCAGTCCAATCTTGACTCTTTCTATCAGTGCGTATGCTTCATGTCTTGACTTTTGAAAGCCACATTAAATTTTAACAGAGAATCTAATCGCCACTTACCAATCTCCTGAGCTCCATGTTTACGCCCGCTACAGAAAACAGGATTATTGTGTCTTTGTGCTGCAGTGAGTTCAAATGAATCTGAGCAAGATTGAAGTGATCCTAATCCATTCACCTGCATGTTTTATACAAACACTTTGTCGCCTTTGCAGAGTGCATCAAAAAAGAATAGACTAAAACAGATATGAACATGACAATGATTCTTTTCTTCGGTCAAGAATGAAATCTCTGGAGTTCTCAGCAAATATGGCCGATCAGCGCTGATAAAGAGAATTGTGTCAAAGCCCAATCTTATTCCGCTGTGCCGTAGACCTCTGTGGTTGTCCAAAAAATATTAAAAACAAGTTAGTGAGCCACAGCGCTGACCTTTTTCCTTCCCCACAAGAATTATGATCATGTTAGTTTGTTTAGAAATGGCTCCAAAGACTAATAATAGTGATCAAGTTTTCAATCTCCAGAGAGTAGTTCCTTGTATAGCGGATGCCGGGTAGCATGTGTGGCTTCGTGGTTCTGTTTAACCCTCACATACTGTTCATGTTCAGGCTTTTCTCAGCATGCCCTCGTATGAAACACATATGAAACAGTTGCATAAAGTGCCCTAAATTTTTATGTCATGTTCTGTATTGTTTTTGCTCGTAAATATAGTTTTCTTGTATAAATATTTCAGCTATTATTCTGATATTCTACTGCTTGTAAAAAAGAAACACAAAAGGCAACAGTGACAGGGCTTTGCCTTTGTCTGAATCTCCTGTATTTGAAAAGTGAAAGAAAAAGAGAAAGAAGTGATCAAAAGAACGATGAAATGTCAGTCAGCTGTCACATGTCCGGTGATTTACACCCTGAACATTGCAGAGAGTCCGTTTCTCGACACGATGGCCTTGGAGGAATCCTACAGAGACTGATCTGTGATGAGGCACGTTTGTTTTTAGATCTAAAATCACACATAGATTTCATCAGCGGATTTGGCCCACAGAAGCAGAGAAAAGAAAAGAAGTTCAAAAAAACGAACATGTGATCACTTCAGAGGGAAAAGATGCATTTGATCAGCTGAGTCAGGCCTGCCAGTCAATCACGTCCCAGAGGCTATCAGTGACATCTCTGTGTCATCCTCTTGGATAAGCCTCACCTACTTCTGAGAAAGAAAACATCAAAAACTCACACAGAGGCTGAGAAACACACAGCTGTGTAGACGCATTATGTGGATGGTAAGCATAACGGCTCCTCAGGCTAGCTGTTTGTTTTTCAGATTTAGTTTTTTGTCGTTTTTATAATCTAGCTGGTTTGTTATTTTACTATTTATTACTTTTTAATTGAGCTCTCTGCCTTGGGTTTTGAATTTCGTTGTATTCTATACAATGACAATAAAGAATCTATCTATCTATCTATCTTATAATAGAGCAGGGGTGTCAAACTCATTTTAGTTCAGGGGCCACATACAGCCCAATTTGATCTCAAGTGGGCTGGAAAAGTAAAACTATTGCATAATAACCTACAAATAATAAATAATATATAATATATTAGAACTTTACTGTAATAAACCATCTATTCAATGTGAAAAGTGAGTCGCTGATGACTCTATGCTGATTTATCACTACTGTCATTTGATACATTATTATAAAAGATATCAATAATAAACACTTTAATTAAAGCTTCTATAGGTGATACAGCTTATAGATGTTAAAGACTTTGGAGAATTTGGTAACAGCAAAAGAAAATATTGGCACAAATACATGATTTTGGGGAGTTTTTTGTAACATTTTTGTTTCTCACTTCATTTTTCTGTTGGACTTACGAACAATATTCACAAATATCTCGTAACAAAAACACTTTCGTCTCCATACCAATAAAGGCTTATATCTGTTCATGTTTGGAAGAAGTTTTTGTGTCTTACTTTCAGCTTAGATAGTTTTATATCACTTGAAGTAGTCTAATGTTATATTGTATCTGCAGCATCTTCAGATGTTAAAAAATATTTTACATTTTCTCTTAAAGAATTCCTCTCACTCCATCTTATCCTCCGACTCACTATAATTAACTAATTAGTATACACGAGTTAATGTTAAGATCTCGGTTTTTTTTCATTTACATCTTTTGTCCTAATTATTAAACAGTATGCAAATCATCCGTCATCACTGTAATTTACAATATTTGTACATTAGTTTGATTAATATGCTATAGGAAGTTCCAGGATCTCCGACTGACCTTTTTTTTTTTTTTTTTTACAGTTCAGATCTTTACTTTTCCACATAGAACATTTATATTGGTAGTTAATTGGTTAATTTTAAGCAGAACAATGCCCAGACAGATGCTGCATGAATTAAATGTACAATCTCACGGTAATACTCACATTATATATTTAAATATATATATATATATAGTATTGCACTGCTTTGTTTGCCTTAAGCAAATGCTAATTATAATTAGTCATTACAGTTTCTGCTGCAGAATAACTGAGGAAAAAAGATAAAGGGCTTGTTTTTTTACACGAGTGTCTGACCTTGAGCTTGTGTGCATGTTTATTTTCATCACATAATTTAAAAGGGAAGCGCTGTGATGAGCCTACATATATGTATATATATATATATTGTTTTTTTTTTTTACTATTTTGCATTCTGTAGCTTTCACTCACTGTATTTCTGTTTTTAAAAGGCAGAAAAGGAGAAATATTTGTGTGTGTGTGTGCGCGTGTGTGTGTGTGTGTGTGTGTGTGTGTGTGTGTGTTTGTGTGTGTGTGTGATTGTGTTTGTGTGTGTGTGTGTGTATGTGATAAATAGTGGATACACGGAGACGCATTGCTAATCTGATTGTTCTGACCCCGCTGCTCTTTGCTAACCTGTAATGGATCATCTCCACGCTCAGAAAGGCCATGAAAGAGAAATTAGACTCGCAGAACGGAGGCATTTTAACTCTGCAATCTGCATAATGAACTTTAAGCTGCGGAACCCCGACTGTGACTTTCTTTCTCTCTGCCTCGCTTTGTTTCTTTCTTTTTTTCCCCTTTCTTTTTCTCTTTGCCGTAGCGGGCTGCAGTCGACTGATAGCAGGCCTTCAGTCAGAGAGGACGGAGCTGGGATGTTTCTATCAGCAGACAAGACGAATGAATGAACTTCCAACTGTGTCTCTTTGCCTTCCTCCTCATCCTCCTCATCCTCCTCCTCACCACTCTGCCCTCTCACCTCCTCATCCCATCTTCTGTCAGGCTTTTCTTTTGTGTTGTTCTCTCTTCTCATCTCTTTCCTGCTCTTATATAAACCGTTGTCACTCACCGACTGTCTTTTATTCCTCTATCAGCTCCTCTTTCTGACTTTCTCATCATGTGTTTATGGAGCTGTGAAACATTGCCACCTAAAAACAGCAGTGCACATTAATCATTTCAGAGTCGATGCTCCTGTTCAGGTATCAGCTCTTGAATGGTTGATGAGGTTTGGACTCTGGTGGTGTTTGTGTGCCTCGATGTTTTTCTCCTCAGTGGGAGTCCGGGCTAGCTGCTGCTGCCGAAGCTGTGAGCAGAGCTGCTGCTGTTCAACAGCCTCAAGCAGTTTGCACTGATCATTAGCTCAGCAGATGTCTGTCTCAGTGAACACACAGAATAAACAGTGCCAGTGAAAGAATTACAAAAGGGTGTGGACGCCTGAACATTATCCATATTTGGTTGTTGATGCCATTTCCAAACATTTGTCATTAATCTGCTCCTGGGAGACAGTGTACAGATACTGTACTGTTGAAAACCTGGCTGCAAAGACTTGCTACGTTCCTCCAACAAATAGCCATTTAATCGATTAGTCGATTGGCAGAAAATTAATCAGCAACCATTTTATTAATCTAATACTAGCTTTTTAATGCAAAAATGTCATAAATGTGCTTGTTTCCTCATCGAAAGTGTGTCAATTTAATGCCTTGGCTGGTAATACATGATAGTAGGCTGTATATTTGTGGGTTTTGTCCTTTTCTTTGGACAAAACAAGACATTTAAGATGTCACATTTGACTTATATGTAGACCAAACAATCAATAAAAAAAATTATCTGCAGATTAATTGATTAAAAAAATAATCCTTAGCTGTAGCACTAGAGAAAAATGGATCTCTGGTCGTGTTGAAACAGGAGAGGACCTTCCCCAAACTGCTGCCACAAAGCTGGAAACAGAGATGCTGTAAAGTCTCATTAAGATCTGAGAATGTGCTTATTTATATTCACATGAGAGTTTTGTTCAACGGCCTAAAGCTGCTGTTTCTGCTCATTAGCTGTTCGACTTTACTTCACACATTGTGTACAGTGTGTGTGTGTTTTAAACTGTGAATGTGTTGGAGGTTTTTAAGTTGTTTTGCCGACTAAATCAAATTTCAGACTGAACTCCTGAGCTCTGATTTACATGAATAAATCTGAGAGAGAAGATGTTTGAAATCCCAACCAACTGCAAGAAAAGCATATTAACAGCTGAATTTTGAAGACTAGACTAATTCGAATATCTGTTGCAAACAACCTCAAATCACTCTATTGTCTTCAGATTTGTCCAGAATCGCCTAAATAATCAACACTTTTGGGTACATGCGGTCCAACTGGTCTAATGTTTTGTTGATAAAATCAACATTTGAATCAAAAAAATAACTTTAGTCCTGTTTTTTTTCATCCTAAAAAACACTTCAAATTGTTGCAGTCTAGTGAAAATATCTGGAAAATGCCAATATGATTTTGAGGATCTGTTGTTTTTGAGCCAAAATGGAAAATTTCCTTACAAGTTCTCATTTTCTTTTGTGTGTTTGTAACTTGTAAGAACATGCAGAGCACCACACACATGTAAAAATGCACATCCACAAATAGATTTAACAAAAAAAAACAGTCAAACACACACTATGTCCTGTATTGTGAAGGTTATTTCTGGTACAGTAAGATGATGGGTAAGTGATAAATAAGTCTGAGCTGGTGGAGCACTCTGCAGTAAAGATGGAAATAAAAGAAGAGGAGAAGGGATTTTGCAGCAACTGAAGAAAGTACGGAAGGAGGAAAAGGAGGGGGAGGAGGAAGAGGCGAAAGAAAAAAAAAGTGAGTAAAGGTTGACGCAAGAAAGTGGACATCAGAGAGGAAGGGAGAGAGAGGAAACTGACAGAGGAGGAGAGCACTGGAGAAAGGCTGTCAAGGTGAAGGAGAGGAACTATTCTACTTGTTTTCCCCTTTGTGAAGCTCCCCAGAGGATCTCCATTTATCTCCCGTCCTCCCTCTCTCTCTCTCTCTCTCTCTCTCTCTCTCTCTCTCTCTCTCTCTCTCTCTCTCTCTCTCTCTCTCTCTCTCTCTCTCTCTCTCTCTCTCTCTTCTCTGCTTCAAATAAAGGTTCCCCGGTGATGTGTCCTCCTCCCGATTCTCTCCAAGTCATTTGGCATTTATTTAAAGCCTGCAGAGATGCTGGGAAATCTGCAACTTTCCCTTTTACCCTGAGCTGTCCTCTTTGTTTGTGCTTCCTGTCATTATCTCTTTTCCCTTGTCTTTCCATCCCTCCTGTCCTTTTCTGGCATTTTATTCCTCTCTTTATCATCTCCTGCTTGCTTACAATGCAATCAGAGAGACCAATCTGCAAACTTTTGGGGCATAACGCCCACAGCCAGACGCTTCAATCTCTCTTCTTTTTTTTAACTCTCTTTTTTCATCCTGATCCATCCCTCCTGTGGATTTGGAGTCAGAACCAGACTGTCCTCAGTGAAACTAACGTCCTCAGGCAAGTGTTACTCACCTGTCCATCATGACACACAGAAAAGGCTTTCAAACTGCAGAAACATGACCTTGTTAACGCCTGTTAAAAGCAACAACTCCTGACTTGCTGTAACAATGAATGCGTTGTGTTAACTTAAAATAGCATTGGGCAGGCTTACATCCGACCATGTGTGTTTCTATATACACTCTTACTGTCATATACATTTGGTCTGGAGCTGTATGTCATGATTAATTCCATAATTACTGAATACAATGACGTTTTAGACAATCATGCACTTCCAGCCTTGTGATTACAGTCTAGGGAAGAAGAGTCATGCCTTTTTTTAACTCTTACATACAGTTCAGGGTCAAATTTGACCCATTTTAACATTTGAGAGCTGTAAAAAATACCCTATACACATTTCTTTTAGGTGGACTTTTCTTAATGTGACCCCGAATATACACAAAAATGGACATAAAATGCATCTTTTTTTACATTTTTGTGCAGCTGGTACTTGATTCCATGAATACCTATACATAAAAATGTAAGTAAAAATTATTTAAAAAAAATAAATAGAATAAGATAAAATAGTAATAATAGATACAATAACATAGATCTGTGTGTATATACATGTGCAGTGTTAGTATATAAATGTGTGCAGTATCTGTGGTGGTTTTGAGTGTCTCTGAGTGGAGGTAGGAGGTGCTGGCTGCTGCGGTGTTGTCAGTGAGTCACACACCATAACATTTGGTGACATGTTGCTTTATTACCATGAACACAAACACACACACACACAGTCTTTTATTTGGACTCAGTCCCACGTGCACCATCCTGCTGCCAGAAATATGTGTATTAATCCGCATCTGAAAGTAGTCCATAAGATCAGCTATGAATCTTGGATCTAATACTCTTATATATTGGGTTTTTTGTATCTAGGACATAGAAACATACTGTAAAGCCCACATCACCACTGAGTCAAAAAATCAATAAATCTGACAATCAATTAGTAGCAAAATTGATATTTATTTAAATCACAAATATTGAGGATTATTTCTTGATATTACTTGAGTTTCTTTTTTCTTTTTTGTTTTTTTTTATGGATAGAGATGGTAGAATAAAACTTTTTGTATTATTAAATCCCTTTATCTTTGTTAATGGAAATCTTCAATAGATCGCTGATGAAGATTTAGTTGAATTACTGGCGTTTCCCACAATTACAGAAGTAGAAAATGCAGAGGAGTTGATACGAAGAAAAGACTCACTGTGTGTCTGCCCACACTGTCTTTGTTAAAATGAGACAAAACATACTACATTTAGTCACGCCGTCTTCTACAGTTGAAACAATTACACTAACTGCTCCTGTTGCGCTTGCCAAATGGAATCAAAAGTGGAAATGTGTGTTTTCCAAAATGCCACAGAGCTGAATGTCTCATCGGAGAACAATGAAACCCATTTCATATGCAAATAAAACACATGCTGCTAAAGCAAATTAACAGTTTCAAAAGGGTCATTTGTGTGTGGTCTCATCTCAATTTAGCAAGCTCACACAAACTCTGCTGGTAATTTTGCTGTGATTGTTACATCCTCTCTGGGATTTCTTCAGTGTGAAAAGTAAGTCTGAATATGCAAAAATTGCTCTCAGGGTGAAGATGAATCACATGAGAGACTCTAAACAGCCCCTCTGGAAACACAAACAAGGACGATCACGATCTGATTTGGGCAGTCGGAGGACAAATGAACCACAGCAACACTGAGGTATCCTGCAGCGTCTCCTCTCTGCCTGACCTGAGCTGACACGGGTCAATGGACGAGATTGTTTTGTGGTCACGGGGAGAAGAAAATAAAAAAAACAGAGTTTGAAAACTCGAAAAGGAGCTCTGCAGCCGACTGTCGGAGACACTAATTGGTTTTGCAGCCTGAGGTGAAAAACAGAGGGACCGGTCTGCTGGATCCACAAACTGCAGCGGCAGGTGATTGACAGTTTAGGGGTAAAGAGACGGAGCTCAGACTGAAGGAGAAGGCTGGGCAGAAGGTGAGGACCAGGGAGGAGGTTTGTTTGGTGACCGGGATAGTGGAGGTTGAAGTGGGCCAGAGGTCTGAATCTAGAGCCAAAGATAAAGTCATTAAAGCTATGGATTACTACAGCTTTAAAGGCTAGGGCAACATTTAGGATCTAATACAACATTAAAGAATGAAAAATGAATCAGATGAAGTTTGAAAGTGTAAAAGAAATCGTTGAACACGTGATGACAGAACGTAAACACATCGCAGATATTTGATAGGGTTATTAAGTATAAAATGAGCGTCAGAAAGGGAAAAACAATGAGATGTAGGAGGCACTTTATTACAAAAAGTTGAATGTTTTCTACACTCCGGTCCAGTAGGTGGCGACATGCACCTTTAAACTGGTATGTAGTGTGTAATAAAGACTAAAGTATGACGAGAAGAAGAAGATGAACACCTGCATGACATGAAGAAAATCAGGAAACAAATACAGGTGAAGTGTTTTTGTTTCTCATTTTAGTCTTATGATGAAACCATGTAAAAATGTTTAGTATAGTAATGTTAAGTGAGTATAGCTGCATTTTAATACATAGAGAAATCCAAAAAGGACATACTTACTCAAAGGACAACACACATTGATATTTTTCTTAGAGAAGGGAACACTGGGTTTATTTTTCCTCATTTCTCTCCAACTCTGAACCCCCAAAAACTCCATTGAGTATTTCTAAAGCCAGGTCAGCTTCTTCTCTTCTGGACCAGTTTAACCCTGAGTTTGGGCTTTATGAAAGCTTTCTGTCTCTTTCCACTATGCCTTTTTTGTTGTTGTTTTGACATGCTGTCAGGTATGTCGACTTTCCTTCTTTGAGTTTTATCTTCTATCCTTCATAACCAGAGAGGTCACAAGATCCTCAACAGAGCTGTGAAGGGTTAGAAGAGGTCAGACTTCTTCTGATGAAGGAGATTTTCTGTCTGCTTTCTCTCTAATTCTTCTGTTAAATCACCTCCATGTCAGGCTGCGTCTGTGATGCTTACTCCACCTTTTGATCCACCGTTTGCTTGAATCCAAGAAGTCCAAAAATCATTGTTCAGTTGTATAACTTGTACTCTAAATGTCAGTCATTTGTCAGTGCTGCTTGGTGAACTGAGTCTGTCTTTCTTCCTCTTTTGTCTTCCTTTCACCTCCAGTCTTTGCCTCTGGTCACAAGACAGGATAAGACAGTGATTACCTCAATAATTCAACACTCCAGTAGTTCAGCACAAGTTAAAACATTTAAAAGACCAGATTATTTAATTCAAAGTCTTTCCTCCAAGGTACAAGTTCCCAGAAGTTACACGACTAATTGAAGAAGCGACAAGGGAATATTTGATGCAGTTTTTGTCTAACATAAAACCTTGACAGTGCTCTACAGGACCGACAGACAAAAACAGGATGGAGCTGAGCCAACACATCATCATCACTCTGTTGGAGAGAATGAGAGGCTCGCATCGCAGTGGTGAGGAGGAGGAGGCAGGAGAAATGTGAGGAGGGCACACACGAGGAAATGATTGAATGAAATGAGGGATAAAGGGGAAGAGATTACAGAGCTCAGCAAGTATTTGATGGACTGCAACTTGAGATAGTTAGGTCGCAATTTCACTAAATGATGCAGATCTATAGCAAACTATGGAGCAGTTTTGCACACTATTGTTTGTCAAATCTGGTGGTTGCTTATGATAAATGAGTCAGATACACTAATATTTTAGTAGAAAATCAGATTTATTGAAGGATAAGCTCAGGTTTGTCCTAAAGCAAAAATCAAGTATCCCATTGAACATTGACCAGTGTTTTTCTTGCTGTAATTATTCCTCCTTCATACTGACCATCAGAAAATTTCTTGTGGCCAAAATCCACAGCCCTCCTTATGTACAAAAATGTATTTAAACGTTTATTTGCAGCTAATATGAGACTTCAGTTGTCCGAATTAGTCAAATCAAGTCACTTTGTTTCATAGTTACTGGCTTTTAGGTACCAAATTGCCTCTTTTTGTTATAATCCTTTCACTGCAGGTGAACAGGAAAACACTGTCAGTCAAGGCACAAAGAGGGAGATTTACTTTATTAAAAAGGCTCAAACTCTACTTTATTTGAAGAACTCAGATGACTGAAGGTTCATTTTATCCTCAGATAACTCTTTAAATACATTTTTGCTCAAAAGAGGAGTGTGGATTTTGATTTTCTAATGGTAAGTATGGACAGAAGGAAAGAGGTCAAAAAAGGCAGGACATGGTTTGGCCTGATGAGCTTGGAGCTTGGCCCAAGATTTAAGAATCCTCAGCGCTTAGCCCCACATTTTGCTCCAACAGGAAGAGTCGTCCCCCAACCACGATAACTCAAAGACAAAGAAAGAAATGACTAATATAACAGAAAAATGTACAGAACCTTACATTATTAAAATGTGAGCACTTCACTCATACAATGTAAGGCTCAAAGAATATAAACTAATCCTAAATCAAACAACCTGTGTAGATAATAGGTTTGGGAATCACCAAAAGGCTCCACGATACGATTTTATCACGATACTTGTGTCATGATACAATATTATTGAGACTTTAAATATATTGCAATATGCTGCGATATATTACAATTCATTATCTTTTTTTACCTCCAAATTATGTCCTCAAAGGAAAAATAAATAAATTTGCAATTCCTATCATAAAAGATAGATACTTGGCGTCCGTGTATCGATACAATATTGTCATGCAAAATATTGTGATACTATGCTGTATCGATTTTTTTCCCCCACACCCTAGTAGATAATCAAACTTAAGTGGAGAGTGAGTTGGGTGGATATTACCATGTGTGGCTGTGGCCATCACAGTGAGCATTGCTTAATCATCACTTTTGTGCAAAAGCCCCATGATGTATTTTTGCTTACTGTCTGAAGCTTTAAGGGGGGCATATCATTTGTGACGTTGTTTTTATACTGTTGTGATGTTGGATGTCGATGTTCTAAATGGTCAAAGCTCAAAAACATGAGATGAGCACATGTAAAACATGTTCTCTGTAAGTCAAAAGCGAGGACCTCAGTCTGCTCTGAACACTTTGCAATGTTACCTCTACTTCCTCCTCGTGATGACGTCAGATTGTTTGCGTATGCCCATAAACAGCTGTCTGTTGTGTAGCTTTTGTCGCTAAGAGGCGTTGCTAAGGTTGTTTGTGTTGTCCACTCGTGTATTTCAGACTGGATTTGGGCTTTAACATGTATGGATGTATTTGAAAAGTTGACATTTTGAAGAAAGAATGAGAAAAAATAGTGAAATCCTACAACTACTGTTTGTTTAAATTCACTTGTGATTGTATTTAAATTCCTATAGTTATCAATAGTTGACATAAAAATCACATTAAATGCTGCATTTCATTTGTTACTGGCTTTTTGGTAACCATTTTTTTTTTAGAGTAGGCAATGAGGGGTGAGAAAGAAGTAATAAAGAGAAAGGGGACAGAGGGGGAGATTGTTTTCCTGCTGCTGACAAACAATATTAAGGGAATACAGACAGCGTGGGGTGGTGCAATAATTAAACCAAATTAGTGCTCCCACAAAGCATCTGTTTTCACATCTAAATTAGCTTCCAGCATGTATTCAATATGCTTGGAAAACACAAAAAATGGAGGGTGCACAATTGTAGCTGGGATAATGTTTGCAAGAAGTGATAGTCAGTCAATTTAAAATCCTCATTTAAAGACCCACCTAATATGGTTTTGGCCCAACAGCATCCATATGTGTTCCAGTAGCTTGTAAACATAATTAGGGATGTTCAGGTGTTTAGTTTTCAGCAGGTAAACAAATTCAAAGGAACATTTTCACCTTTTGAGTTTGTGATCCTGCCAGTTAAATATAGTAACTCGAGAAAAGCCTAACTTAAAAAGAAAGATAGAGAGAGAGAGAGAAAGAGAGAGATTCGCTGCCTTTTAATGCCCAAACAGGTCATAATGTTGGTGTTAAAGTGCTGTCAGCGCAGTTGGGTTCTCATCAGCTTTCCTCCCAGGTGAAAATAATGTTGATGTTCATAGCCTCCCTGTAGTGGCAGGAGTACTCACCTGAGATATTAAAACGCTCCCATCGTCTATTTCACTGCACCGCTGGACCGGAGCTCCATCTGCAAAAATAAACCCCCCTCTCTTCAATAAGGTTTTTTCTAATTTAACGGACAGGTTGGTGGTGTGTGTGTGTGTGTGTGTGTGGTGTGGGGGAGGAGGGGGGCAGTGTAACACTCTGAAGTGGGAGCAGATGTCTCTTTCTCAAGTATTTTCTCCCCCCAGTGTAAATTCCCATTTCAAAGTTGTCTTGTAATCATATCCCCAATGTTCCTTTAAGCTGCAATATGGCATTTAGCTCCACTAGATGCTGCACTAGCACCAGCATCTAATACCAAAGCAAATGTGCACTTAGTTTACTCAAAAGTTGGAAAAAGTTCTGAAACTCCGATAAAACTGTCAAACTATGCAGTGCTGATCGAAACCACTGTTAAACCACGGAGCATTTCTCGCCTCAAATGTTTTCAGAAACATATTTTATGTGCTGTTTAGTTGTGATTTGAGAAAATGTGTGATGTGGCTGCCATTATAAGAAACGGACCAGAGTGTCACATGCACTAACATGCACAGGCAGACAGAGCAGCTATCAAAACAAAGAACTGAACATTAATCCATGATATCTTTACATGGTAAATAATAGTTTTGTGGTGTGTAGTGGGGTTGAATGTTGTATATTGGACCTTTTTTAACATGGAAAAACGGGATTTAGTGATGAATAGCCATGTTTTTTCTTGTGTTTGGCTTAATGTGGTGACTCACTCTAAATACTATACTATACCCATGAGCCTCAGCAGCTGTTAAAATATGGAAAAGAAGCTAGGGGTGCAAACTGCTGTTGCAATTGGGAACAAAACATCAGATTGAAATCATTCAAAATTCAAAAGTAAAAATGATTTTCTATTATCTAGAAATTGCATTTTTGGCCTTTTCATTGGAAAGCCAACAGTGAAGCGGCTGACAGGAAATAAGGATGGAATTAAACTGTGGAGCATTATGTTCATTGTTATACATTGTGCTGTAACCATGTGGCTATCAGGGTGCCTCCATAAGTAACTTGATTTTATCCACTTTCTAATGCACAGTCTTTAGTTTCAGCTTCAGCTCGCTGTAAGCAACACAACAGAATGTCTGCCTTTTTGACTTTTTATCAAATTTCCATTCAGTCCTTATAATGTTCCAACTATCATTTGTATTATTCTGGTTTTAATAGTATCTACAACATTGTTGTCTGTCACCCTACCTCTAAAATATACAGTGCATGTGGCCTCATGTCTTTATACATGCAGTAGATGTTTATTTATTTTTAGATTAATATGTAGCTGTGTCTTTCTTTCTTCTTGGTAGATCTTCCTCAGCCTCACTTTTACCAAAGTTTTTCCTGAGTCTTTGTCTCTCTGAGATACTTTAAGTTTTAATATTAAACTGTGCAGAAGGCTGGCCTGATGCATCACAGTATAAATACATACTTTTGTTTTGGTCAGACCATCTTTCTCTAAACCAACAAAAACGAATGCAGTTTTTATTACAGCTCTACCTCCTTCCCTTCTTTAATCTCTCTTTCTGCAAAATACAACTGACATGTTGCCAAATAGATAAACCTCTGCAAACGTTTTCACTATTTTGTAATGTAAAAATACTTTCATGATGTCCTTGGCAAGGACAAGCCATTGCTGACAGTGGTGCATGCTGGTTAAAGTCACTCTCCTATGGTGTTTCTGTAATTTCACAGAGTTGCGTTTTTTTGCACATCAACCACTATTTCTCCCCGCTTTCGTTTTCATCTAGAAGAGTACAACCCTGATGACTGTGATATTGGACGAGTTTCATTTTTATGGTGTTAGGTGCAAGACAATCTAGCGCTGTCTTCATTGTCCTGCTGCAATTGTTGCAAAATTGATTTTAGACTGCTGAACAACGACGCAAAGGCAGGCAAGCAAGCGGGCAGAATGACAGGTTGATTAGCTTCCCACAGAGGCAGACGAGCTCCCGGAGCTCATCTGTAAAAGAAAGGATCACTTCATTGGAAATGTTTGTGAGAGGAGACCTGAGAGTCTCACATCAGCGGAGAGGAGAGCACAGCTGCAGCTCAGGGATTATTCAGAGGGATGGATGGAAATAAACAGACCGGGCTGTCAGACAATGATCCCTATGTACTGTAAATGAAATGTCTGGAGGGCTGGGAGGTTCTGATAAAGGGTAATAACACACATATATACTCACATTCACACACAGGTACAGATGCAAAAAAATGAAGCATATCCCCAAACCGGCATATGTAATATATCACAGTCTACGGGGAACGCTGTGTGTCATTGTAATCGTGTGATATGGTTCCTTTACTATCAGACAATTTGAATAATGACTGTGCTGGAGTTTCCTATACTGTGTATTTGTATGGCAGAATATATACTGTAGTGTAGATAAAGCTAACCAGTCAGACAGCCACTCTGCCTGAATGATTCACACCCTATAACAGCTTCATGATAATCTGAGGCTGCAGAGATGAGTTGCATTTTTTTGGGGGGGTTGAAATCCTGTTGGTTTGAGTTTTGGACACATTAATAGACGATGGTTGTCTCAGCAAAGGATCGGGTCAGCAGAGAATATTAAAAAATGTGGTTATCACCAAATTGTCTGAGTTTGCAGATAAATTATTTTCATCTTCACCAGTAAAGGAATAAAAGTCATTAAATTGTATAATTAATTTAGGATAGCAACTGTGGATTCTTTGGCAATTAATGTTTTCCTACATTTTAATTAGTTTTTAAAAAGAGATACATGCTCATCACGAGTTCCCAGAGTCTAGTTATGTTATCACGTTACTTATTTAACACGACCAGTAATTAAAAACTTTAAAACCTTCAATTAAGAACAATGTAAAACAGAGGGAAATGTCAAATTGTCACAGTTGAGAAACTAGTTCAAAGGCTGGATGTGATTTCAATTCAATTTCAATTCGGCACCAAAAACAGCACATGCCGCTTTTGCCAACTTGAATCAACAGCTCTGTGTGACAAGTAAACAAAATACCAGGTGTGCCAACAAAATATTAAAGAAATTGGACAAGAAATAAACATATTTCATGGTTTGTTGTGGCAATGTCTTTGCCAACACCTAAAAGTCGTGACGAGATGAAATTAGAGTTTACAACAGCATGTCTACCACCTGCTGCTGTGTGATTATTAGCTGACAAAGTCATCTGCCTGTTTTTACTCCATTCATTCCCCCTCATCACTTGGTGAAAGGCAGAAAAAGAGATCAGACAAGGAGCACACTTGTGACCACATAAAATTGCAACAGATGTAAAACTATACACCAGTAGAGGTATGTGAAACAGTCCTCTACTGGTTACTGGTACCAGTGGTTACACGCTACTTCAGACCGAAGAGAATACGAGGTAATAGGGAACACCGTGCAGAGCAGGTATCATATAGCTGTTTTCCATTGATACTTCTGGCTGCACTGATTGATTTGTGTTTCCATTACCAGTTTAAACGGTAATGGTAACTGTTTAGAGTTGCATTGAATTGTGTAGAGTCGCACCTGAGATGGTGCAAAAGTCAGGTCAAAGCTAACTGCATGAGCCCAGCTAACATCCAGTTTAGCCCTTAGCTAACGTGAATGGGATAAAATAATTCAATGGTGGGGCTCTACTGGATTTTTCAAATGTTATCGGCTCGAATTAATCCAATTATGATAGTGAAACGAGTTATTTTGCAAGGGTTGTGACGCACTAAAAGATGTATCATCCATTTTAAAGCTGCTCCTTTGACTATTAGTCACACCTCAGAGCACCTCCTGGTGGCTTGAGTGAAGAGCGATTAAGAGGATGTTGCTTTTCAACTTTTTAATTGAGACAAAGGCGTCATCAATTAAAGACACACCTCTCAGCGAGTAGCCCTGTTTTAATGGAGATGAAAATCCCTGCTATGCTAGTCAGACTACATCAAGCCAGGCCTTCACATGTGTATGGAAAAACCCCAATAATCAATTAACATTAAAATATTGAAACAATAGTTAGAATCAGCGCAAGTCCCGAGCTTGGGAGAGCAGCAGGTGAGCCAACTGTCAATCAACTCCCACACGCCAGACAAGGAAGCTACTATAAGTCTTCAAATGTTGGCAATGATTTCCAAAATCACAAGCACATTTATGAGAGGGCCCGAATTTGGCAATTGAGAATATATTGACTAATTGAAAAAATGTTTGACTTAGTATTTCTAGAGAGAAATTAATGGTTTTTGAATGGGAGTCTATTGGAGCCAGGGATTTATATGAGTCAGCATCTAGTGGCTGGTGGTGGTATTGCACTTTAAGATATTTTGACTTTAGCCTCGAGACGCGGTGGTTGCAACATGATGGAAACTAAACAACCAGTTAACCTCAAGCAGATACACTATTGATTATATTTATCTGCAAGGTAGTTAAAATATTTTGCTTTTAAATACTGTGTTTGAAGAGCTTTTTACTGCTTATAATGTTAGAAAATGACAAGCAACTGTAGTGCTTATTCCAACGTAGTAAACACTCTGAGCTGCTCGGGATGACAGCATCAGCTAAATGCCTGAAATGTAGATGGAGAGATCCTGTCTGCGAAGTGATGGACGAGGCGACTAGAGAGCGACAGACAGAGACAAACGCAGACCGAAATAGACGGAGGCCGACAGAGAGAGCGAGAGAGAGTGAGTCGAGGGGGGAAAGCTGAACTCTGTGCAGCCACAGAGGGGCTCGTGACAGACACACTGTTTCTCCCTGCTTGGCTGCTTTAATGACAGGCAGCAAACTCATTCAGCAGGACAAACAAATCACTGGGACAAACCTCAGCCGGCATCTGCCATCACACACACACACACTAACACACACAAACCCTGCTCCCTGCTGGAAAATCTATAACTCTCCTGGGGTCTTCAAATGTTCAAAAACCTGCACACACATAACATAAAAACTCATAGTAGCAGAAAATAGAGAAAATGAATGAGGAAAAAAAACGAAGATCGTGTCCACTGCATGTTTTTTCCCCCCTCCTCTAATGTGCATCCAGTCAATAAACCTTTTAGGATGAAATTAAGCTTTTGCGGTTTATTGGACTGAATGAGTTTGTTTGAGGCCACACAGCAGGGAGGATTAATAGAGTAAAAACAGTCAGTAGCCAGGCAGACGTAAACCAAAAAAAACTGAGAGCACTTTGAAATCACGTTGTTAGTTAATGGCTGGTCTTTGTCAGAGACTAGTGAATGGAAAAGGTTTAGTTAGATAAGTTGTTTGGTATTACAGAGTGAGTTGAACGACAGCGTATTAGTACCATATATGTTAAAAAATAAAATAAAATACTGACCTGGATGAGAGGGGGTAATTTACGAGAAAAAAACGTGGATATTCTCCGACATTATAAAGTCGCAAATCTGTAAGAGTTTTGCGATCCACCTTGATGATCGATTATTTTGATAATTTGGCGTATGGTGTCTTCCTGGAATACAAAACCCATTTGAACTGCCCGTAGATGTAACCAGTGATAGCTAATTGCATCTGCCTGGTCCGTTGCAGATCCTGTTGAACAAAAGCTGTCACCTCATCCAGATTAGTATAGTTTTTTTCTCCAAAACAAGCCCAGGTTATTGCAATGTCTTTTCAAAGTCTGGATGCTTACGATGATGATTCTGGGCTAAAATAACAAGTATTTCCATATTGCTAAACCTAACTGAAAAGTACAATTTCTGGCAAATTTATGACTTCAATCTCTCTCTTTTTTCTCGAAATATGACACTAATACGCCGCCATAGAGATGACACTTTATTGGCAAAGCAAAATTCATAGTTCACAGATTATATTTAGTTATTCAATTTTAAGAGAGGACTTTACTCAGACTTTAGTACGGCACTTTAGTTGCACCTTATAATTATTTTCATTATCAATTTAAGCATTTTGTCTGTTAAAATGAGAAAAATGCCATTATGATTTCTTAGAGCCCAAGGTGATGCCTGAAGTCCAAAATCCAAACATATGCACTTTTTAATCTTCGAGTAGAAGATTAAGAAGCAGCAACGAGCAAATGTTTGTCAATTTCCTTAAAATTTTTGGTCAATCAACTAATAAATGAATCATTGAATGCTGGAGTGTGGCAGCATTTAGCTACCACAAAATCTTACAATTCAGAGCTCAGTCTCTTAAGTCTACTTTTTCATCTTGTTTCTGCCTAAAGTATGAAAGTGTACTGCCTTAAACTGCTGTACAATTTCGTTTTAAGCACTACCTACTTTTTTGTAATACTTACAAGCGTCAAGTAGGTTAGTTGGTGCTACTGAAATGAAAGTGTCTCTAAAGAGTTAGCTTATGATGGAAGGTGTATCTGTCATGTAAGCAGCTGCAAAAAAAAACTAAAATAGCCCTAAAAGATCTCCCAACAACAGTCTGACTGTAGTTGTCTATGAAAGTAAATATGGTCGACGTTCCAATGTGACATAAGTCGCAGATTTGGCTGCTGATGCTACCACGCTATGCTAACTGGAGATAACATTAGCCAGTTGAGATAACTTATTGCAATTGTTGTTAACTAGAAGTGTATTGAATTTTTGCTCTTCTTAAAATGTATTTTTTCTCATGTGTTTAGAGTTACGTCACAACTGCCACAAATGTTTTATTTGTGTTAAGTTGTTTCCTGCATGATACGTTAGCTGACAGTTTTACAGCCAATCAATAACTGGAAAAAACATCTGATTATGCAACAGGTGCATTAGTATGGGGTTCCGATTTTAAATTTTTCCTTAGTTTTATACCTGATATATTTTGAATATTTAGCTCACTTTACTCACATTTAACTAATTTTTCTTTCATTTGAGACATAACATTTGAGACCGTAAAACAACATGTTATATATAATTGTCAAAAAATGTATATATGTTTAAAAAATCTAAATCTAAATGTTGATTCTAAATTTTAATATTAAGAATCCAATGTTCAGGGTTTAGATTGAGATTTAAATGCCAATGAAATTAACATTTTTACATATACACATTTTTAACAATGATACATCACATGTTGTTTTACATGAATTTATGATGATTAAACCTATCACTGTGGTGACTCTTGTGTCTGAGCATTTTACGTTAACCAGCAATGATTGGTTTGTGACATTTGAGCGGGGTAGACTATGTTCAGTGCACGTGAAAAGCGTTTGGGGTCGCTTTTCACACCTTGACAGTGTTTGTGTAATTACTCTCACTGCCAGAAGAGGGAGATAAAAGCTTTGCATTGCAGGTTAAAACTAACAGTCATCCACATATTTGTGATTATAATATTCAGATAGATGGAGACAATAAGAAACGACAATATATGTATGACATCAACATCAGGTTTTTCCCTTTTTGTTTATCTTTAAGTGTCTTTAAGTTAATCAATCAATCAAGCTTTATGTGTATAGGTTACGGCAATTAAAAGTGCTTTACAGATTTACAATGTGATACTAATGCACACAAAAGCGTAATAAAACCAATAAAATAGATTACAATGAAACAGATACAGGACAATGATGAATAAAGCAGATAAGAGGGAGTAAAACATTTTAAAACATGAATTCGATAAATGACTAATCAAAATAAATAATGACTAATCTAATCAATTGCCTGGGAAAGAGAGGAAGGTTTTAATTTCACATTTAAAGATATAAACAGTTTCATGTGGCATTCTAATAACGACAGCATGTGATTATTTCTCTATTAAATGGGGACAAAATTAGTAAAAACCTGGGAAAAACTGCTGTGCCCTCATATCAATTCAAAGCGTATTCATGTATTTCATTACACACTTAAATATAACCCCGAATTGCTTGGAATAAAGATTAAAAAATAATCTCATGTCATGGAAACTAAGCAGCCCCGTCTTGTTAAGGCACCAGCGTTGCGTCACAAAGGTTATGCTGCTGATTGACAGGTGTGATGTGTGCGTCTGAAGCATCCCAACTAATTTTGACAAATCGCTCCGTGTGTGCAGCATCACAAACTGCAACGGCGTGAAATGAGCTTTAATTACCCGCAGTTATTACAGCTCTGACGTTGTTTGTGCTTTGTTTCGCTCCAGCAGACACACGACGACTCGTTTGGTTTGTAGATGAGACGAATACGTTGCTGCTGTTGTTGAACGTTGAACATCGCTAAACATCTGTGTACTTTGTGTAGATGCATCACTTATAGTACAAATTAAAGCACCAGGAGCTCATGCTTGCATCTTTTTAGTGTTTTTTTCCTTTCATACCTGATCCATAAAAAGTGAAACATTTATTCATGCGTGTATTCATAAACAAGCTTTATCTGTAAACGACAGACCAGACAGCATCAGATGAGTGGAAATCACAATTTATCTCTCTGAAGTAATGGCAGCAAAGGCTCGTAATTACACGTTTTCAGAGGTCTGCCAGTTTAGAGCTCTTTAAGTGGGTGTGTGTTTGCTGTCAGATCTGGTAATTAGCCCCCCTCTGATCTGAACACAATGAACACTTTGTTAAAGCTTCATTAACGTTAAATTGTAACTAGATTTGATTAAATACAGCAGGAATTAAGAAAATTATGCTCATTTAATCATCAGTGCCCACATGTTTTTGAAATTGAATAACAGGCCGAAGGACCCAAAAGGCACAAAAGTGATAATGTGAACTTTAAATTAACGCAGGCAAACACAAAAGTTACTATTATATTATTTTATTTTTAGTGAGGCAGTAATTATTTCATGTTACTTGACTGAAAACTGCATATAAAACACAAAAAAGTTACAATACTGCTGGAATATTCAACTATGCAACTAACATTTATTGTCATCATAGATTAATCATTTAATTGATTTGTCTGTTAAATGTCAAGAAATAGTGAAAAATACCCTTTATGACTTCTCTATCAGTCCAAAATTCAAACATATTCATCATGTGTGAAAGCGTTAAGTCATTTGAGAAGCTGAAGCCAATTCATTTGGGGCATAATTACTAAAAAACAATTATTCATTTATTAAAATAGTTGCTGATTAATTTTCTGCCAATTAACCAATCAATTAATTGACTTATTGTTGCAGCTCTACTGACAGACAGTTAATGTTTTCAACTCTGACAGACTGAATAAAACACAATGATGAGTTTCAATTGTTTAATTAGATGTTTAACAAAAGACTTAATTTCATCAATATGTTTATCAGGACAGAAGAAGTGTGTCAGAGGCTTTCTTAATCGCTCCAGCTAAACTGGAACTTGAATATATGTATATATTCTTTTTACAATGTGTCCACATGTTCTTTAATAACATTTTGACATATTCCACTTTAGAGTTGCCATCTTTTATCATAAGATCCAACTTAGTTTAACTCTTTTTGCCTCAGCTTCAGTTTGTTGTCGAATGCATTTCCCACAGTGATGCAGGGTTCATTGTTCTTCTGTGGAGCTTAAAAGACATACGAGTGACCAGATATGTTTTTCAATAGGTAAATGCTGTTAAAATTGGATCTAAAGTTTAAACTTTGAGCTCAATTGTTCAAGGGAGTGGCATAGTTGGTGTTCAGCGCTCTCACAGGCATTCTGAAGTTAATTATTTTAATGTTTTTTACAGGAGGAAAAAAGCAATGACTCTTTTTTTACAAATACACAAAAGAAAAAGCAGTGGACACATCATTTAAAGTTGGAAAATGTATTTTTCATCATACTGTGTCACTCCTGTGTGGACATTCAGAGCAGCTCAGCATCAAATCAAAACTGTCTGCAGCTTCTACACTTCAACATAAAACAGTGAATGTGTTCAGGTTTCCACTTAAATACACATACTGTAGTTTTGCTGTAGAGAAAGCCGACAGCAAAGTGACTCATCATGAATATTCATAATAGCTGCAGAAAGTAGTCGATTTGCACAAAAACGCCCACGCTACATATTTATACTTTTTTATTGTGCTGCGTTTAGCTTCGGGTAAAAGCAGCAGTGAAACAGACGGACCATTATGAACATGCATTTTCATTACCTGCACTACTCTTGCTCTTTCCAGTCACCTCAGGGAATAGTTGCTCAGATAAAAAAATACTTTGTGTAAAACATAGATTTTTTTTCTTCTCTCTTCGCTTTGATATACAATTTTCTTTTCCTGGTTGCTGTTATCTCTTCTGGCTTCTTCTCACTCTCTCACCTTCCTATCTACTCACTGTTTTTTTTCTCTGTAATTACACATAATTGGTTTTTCTGCACCAAAATTCACTCATGCTTATAATCTCTCATTTGTCTCAGTGAGAAAAAATGAATGTTAGATTACAGAGATTTACACTTTAATGGAGCTTGGCAGACTTTTTTCCAGCACACGCATGTCACATTCACGCTGCTGTCTTCACTTCTGAAAAAAAAATGCTTTAGGGTTTTTTTTAATGATTCAAAGCTAATCACACAAGCAATAAATCACAAATTGAAGCAACTAGGAGAGCAGGAACTCCACTGGAAAAAAAGACAATAAAAACTCCCCAAAGTCCCTCCAGACTTTCAGGTTTTGTCTCTAAGTTCATTCAAGTATAAAAACAAACCATTTTGGACATTTTATAAACTTCTGTATGAATCTATTTACGGTAGCTATGAAGTTTAACTGAACTTAAGCTTGCAAATTAGATTATCTGTGTAAACAAAGCAGGTGAGGTTTGCAAATTTCTAATGATATTTTCAGTATCATTGACATTGCTGGTCATTTCCTTCATTCCTATATTGTTTCACATCACTGTAGATCACTTTCCAGCTTTTAAAGACATGCAGTCATCCTCATCTTAAATGTTTTGCTCCACAGTTTAAGTTTTGAGCTGCATTTGTGTGAAGGCGAGAAAAGCTGCATTGATTAGTCGACCAAAAGAAAATAATTGATTCATCATTTCAGTCATTACTGAAGGAAAAATCGCATCTGTGGTTCCTGCACCTCAAATTTGATGATTTTTCTTTTGTCATACAAGACAATAAGTTGAAAGTCTTAAGTTTTTGGACTGTCACCATAGACTGAGAAAATGAGACTGTTAGGTTCATCTTCTGGTTTGTGACTGACAGGAGTGAGAGCTTGTGGTTGAAACTTTCACTTTGCTCTCAAATCAGAGAACCAGAAAGTAAAAGTTGAATAATTCTGAAAGATTTGGCAACACAGATGGTCGCTCATTTTTTTTGTGTTCTGACAAGATTAAAAAGTAGAAATTGAAGAAATCGAGCAGCTGTCCTTTGAGGAAATACAACATTTTTATTTTTCAAGGTAGTTTGGAGCAGCTTTTAAAACATTTAAGTGGTGCTGAAGAGGCAATTTGTTCAGTTCGGGACAGAAAAGTGCAAGAGAGAGAGAGAGAGAGAGAGAGAGAGAGAGAGAGAGAGAGAGAGAGAGAGAGAGAGAGAGAGAGAGAGAGAGAGACGTGCTGCTGTTTTTTCATGAGCTCTAAACTGTGAAAAAGTTTTGATACAGAAATGTGTTGACCATGCAAATTACTGCGTGTTTCGTAGATGTGTGTGAGGTTTATATGGTTTACAAGCACGCTGACAGCCTGTAATGATGCTGATCTCATGTGTTCAATCAGTAAAAAGGGAAACAGACAATATGGTAGCCTGCTGTCTGAAGTAAGCACTACAGCTAAAATATATTCAAAAGTTTGAGTTTTAAGAGTTTCTATGTTGTACATTTCCATTTTTTTTAAAAAGGAACATTGTAAAGTCCCTCAAACTTTAATAAACTTTTTAAATGCTTTGATAAGGTTGCAGCAAATTATTATTTTTATCGATTAATCTGCCAATTATTTTCTCAAATAATTGGTCCAAACCATTAGTGGATAAAATGTCAGAAAATAGAGAAAAATATCCCTCAAAGTTTCCCAAAGAACAAGATGAAGTCTTTAATTTGCTTGTTTTGTCCAACCAAGAACCCGAAATACAACAATATCCAATTTATTGCCACAAAAGGCAGAAAATGACCAGTAAATGTTCTAATTAGAAAGACTAGAACCAGATGAAAGTATGTTTTGTCTCTTATGACTTTGTAACCCGAATAATCAACTAATTGTTTCAGCTCTAATCAATTAAAGAGAAAAACTTAAATATAAGCCTAAAGCTCTTTGTAGGAAAGAGAAAAAATAAAAACGTGTAAATGGAGACAAGCCAGAAAAGAATTACGGTTGCAAGATGAAGAAAATGTTTTAAAGTCAAAGAGCAACAACAACAAAAGAGATGTCAGCTTTACTTTTCAAGCCTTTAGTTTTAGCAGTGACCATCTGTTTTTTTTCTCTTAGCTTTTATTCTCAGTTATGTTTGATCCTTTGACCGAAAGCTTCGTCTTGTGAACACGGTTATATATGAAAGTAATATAATGTGTCACATCATGTAATTATATATAATCACGGTCACGAACATCCTGTGTGCTGCTATCATCATCGTCACATCAGACCAAGACAGATCCAATTACACAGTGTCACTCTGTAATCGTGTTGGACCTTGTGTCTATGTGGGTGTTTTTATGTAAGAAGAAATAAAATCATTTGATAGAAAGTTTGTAGCAAGTTATTTTTTAATTTAGCAAGAACAGGTGAGGGTCATGTACAATGAGATTAAGTTTATGAGTTAAATTCAATTTAACATTTACCTTTAAATTAAAGGGAAAATGCACAATGCTGTTCTGAATGTGTGTTGCTCACGTTGGTGATGAATCTAATTTACTCTTTTTTTTGTACTCAGAAGAGAAACTGTACCTTCTGGCAGGAAGACGTCTCCAGCAGAGAGAAAGATGTCGCACAAAACTAAAAGGTACTTTATGTCTGAACTATGTGGCAGGTTACATGTGCATTGAAATACTTTATTCACTGCTGTTCAAGTCTCTGCACATTAACAGTCTGTGGGTCTTTATAGAAAAGCTTTAAAAAGCCCAATTAATGTTCAGCACCAAACTACGAACAGACAGTTAGCTGTAAACTTTGGTGTCCTTGAGTGCTTTGAAAGGCGCTTTTAAATAAAATGCATTATTATTATCATTATTATTATTATTATTATTATTAAACGAGCTGATTAACATTATGGAGCGTTTAGCAGCTAAAGAGGCAGATATTTCCCTCAGGAGATGGTGCAGACCAAAAATCTGCATAAAAAAGTTTAAATTAAGCAACTGAAACAAATTGTTTCTGCTGCCCCCAAGTGGCCAGAAATCAGCTATTGCAGGTATAATAGACAAGTCACTAAATGTTCTGCTTACACTTTTTCTGAAGACAATCTCTCAGGTTTAATTATTTACCCTTTTAAGCTAATTATTTGAGACTCAAGTTTATTGAACCTTCTGACATGTAATTAAAAAAATAAATTAAATAAGACTTTGCATCTATGAGTTAGTTTGTGTTTAGTATCATATTTGATTCACTGGGAATTTCTTGCAATTTATTTTTCATAGCATGTTTTTTTAAACACACAAAAACATATTGAATACAACATTTTTTTAAGGTCCTGCATAAAGCTCATATCACCACCTTCAAACTTTTTTATGCATGATAATAATACATAATGCATGAAATACAATAAAAAATTGACAGAATTACAGTTAAATGACCTTCTATATCTGCTGTATCTACATCTTCTCAGGCTTGTCCTTGTGAGGGGTGTTAGGTTTGTTAGCGGCCGTTCTCGCCCCTTTTTTAAGTACCTTGCGTACCAGAAATCTCCAGACTTTGACAGGCGGCGATCTCTGATTGTGTGGTATCACGAGACGACAAGTATAAGGATTATGAGTTGACATATTCTTTTCGTTAGTGGTAATTGCAGTTTGATTCAAGCCTTTTAAATGGCTTCACACTTCCATCTGCGAGATCTCTTTTCTGTTTGAAGTGATTGAGTCAACTTTATACAGTCTGCATGTTAACAGCTGGATGTGTTGAGAAAACAGGAGTCATTTCAAGAGAAAAGCTTTTATTGCGTGAAACAGACAATGTAGACTTATGTAAACATTAAACACTGTTTACATCTGTAATTCTGAACATCTGGAACAGTTGAAATGGTCTTTGTAACAGTAAATAATCATCTTGAAAAGTTACAGTCATATGAACTCTAAGCAGCTTCTTTGGTCTTTTTTTTTAAGTATTTAAGAAACACTTCAAACAGTCCAACATATTGATACTTTTTCTGTTTCAGGCAGTCATGTCTGGTGTGAGAGGGACAGTTAATACTACTGGTGAGTTAATACTGTGTGTGTGTGTGTGCGTGTGCATGTGTGTGTGTGTGTGAGAGAAACTTATTTCTCTTCACAGTTTGTTTTATGAATCAATGTCAGCATCAAGTCCAAACTCTTTGTGTTTCTCTCCTCTAAAGCTCGAAGCCAAAAACAAACACCAGTTTTTTAGTGTCAACATCAATTTTTAAGGGTTGCAAAGTTTTTAACATCTTGGCACAGATTGAATTTAGTTGCAGATGTGTTTGTGTTTCATAGAGAAAGGAACTGAAAAGACAAAACAAATCTTCAACTGTATTTGACAGCTGCATCAAAATTAATCAGTGTACAGTCATGAATGTTGAATGTGCCTATTACACTGACAATGAGTTTTTTTCCAAGATTTCGTAATTTTACAGTGTGTTTTGGTGAGTAGAGGCTGGCTGCATACATTATTATATAGTTTTGGTAAATGTGTGACTTGTTTAAGGATTAAAACACAGCTTTTAGGCACAAATGTAATAATCCAAAACTGTATTTCAGAGATATTTCATTAGTAGCCGTGCATCACAGCGTAAATATCTACTACAGCTGTGTTTTAATATACCATAAAAACTGTTGTATAAGATGCACGCCATTTTTAAATGAGAAAAAAAAAAACGTTTTTACAGTAAATTTGATGTTTTTATGAATGACAGCAAAAAAGTCTGAAATGTCATTCCATGTAAAGTTCAAATCCCCGAGCCTCAAATTATATTGCATATCTGTAAAATGAGCAGATAGATAGATTTTTTTTAACATGCATAGTCTTTAATGGAGAGTGAAGTCAGATGCATAGTTCAACAGTTTGTGTTGTGTGTCATGTTCACGTCATATGGGAGGATAGTTTGTTTTAAAGAGCATTCGAGTCCAGATGGTTGTTTAATTGCAGAGTCGGTCGTGTGCTTTGACTACACAACACTATAATTTATTATCATTAAACGAGGGGTTGATTGTGAGGCTTTTAGACTTAGTGCCAGGTCTCTAGAGAAGTCTTCTCATATGACATCAACGTGACATGTGCAGCAGTGTGGAAGTAAAACAACACAATCGGTGCTACAGAAGAATTAAAGATGCTACAAAGGTTTATTTTCTAGTCCCTACAGTGTCCTACAGATGCTAACACATGTTGGTCCTCAGGAACAGCAAACACATATCCAAGTAGTGAAACTTAGTAACATTTCCTCCCTAACAGCAACAGGATTATTTATTTATTTATTAAGAAAAAACAAGGTAAACAGAACACTGTAAACAACCATTTCCAAATAAAAGAAGAACATCACAGCTTTATAACTGATAGAAAAGAAAACACACATAATGTATGACAGAGATTAACTCCCCCCCAAAAAAGAAAAAGACCAACTATGTTTCTACATTCTTTTTTTTTTTTTTTTACTCAAACACAGAAAAAAAAACTAACACTTTAGTGACAGAAAACAGTAAAAACCCTCGGATTTTATGTTCAGACTCGAGCTGTTCTGTTTTAGTTTCACAGCTTGTTTCCTTGAAGCTCATTTCAGGAGTGTATTTAAAGTTAGAAAATGTTGAGTTCCCAGCAAGCGCTGTAAAAGTAATCTGCAAAGGTTAAGCTTTAAATGTGACAACAACATTTTAAGGTTATTGAACTATATTCCCCCAAAAAAGACGACTGATTTGATTTTTACGAACGTTTCCCTCACTTTATCACTTCTCATGAGATGCATACTTCAGCTTTGATGATGCAAACGTGTCTCAGTGGCACAATGCTCTGTAGAAAAAGTAATTACGGCTGAATATCGAGCTTAAATTCTCTTTATTTAACGATTTTTTTCAATGCTGTCTAAATTTTGGCTTCAAACTAAGCCCGCAACGATTATTCTCATTGATTTTAATCTGTTAATTTAATTGATTTTGTTATGTTGTTTGTTTAGCCCTGACTGACAGTCCACAACACAAAGATATTTAGATTATTATGAGAAAGGACAAAAAAAAAAAACTTAAAATATTCAGTTAAGAAAAGAAGCTGAAACAAGAGAATTTTATGAAAAACCCAATCGACCAATTAAAATAGTTGGTGATTCATTTTCTGATTGACTAATCATTGTAGCTCTACACTGAATGTCTGGCCTGATTCGTTAAGAGCTAAATTACCAATATTAAGTCATTAATAGAGCAAAACTACCAAATTTCTGCTGGTTCCAGCTTCTCCAACATTGAGATATGCTGCATGTATTTATTCTGCTGCAACTTAAATATCTTTGAGGTTTTTTTGGGACTGTTTTTCACATAAAACAAGAAATCTTAATTTGTATTTTCAAACTACACGCAGTCTTAGAGATAATATATTGAAATAAACTTAAATGGGTGGTGATTCCAGTTTAAAAAAAGACATTTTCAGATAGTTGGAAGCTCTTTATTTGGCACTTGACATGTTAACTACACTCATTGGCCTCGTTATTAGGGACACCTGTGCAATCTAATTCAATCCAATACAACAGCCCTGCTTTAAATTTGGGTGCATTATATTGAATGGAGTTCTTAATATTTTGTCCACTCCATTAACATACACGAGGGGGGCAAAATATTAGGAACACCAGTTAATATAATGCACCTCAGTACGCCACCACCACTTAGTACGAACTTTAAAAAAAAGTAGAATTTAAAGCAGAACCGCTGTATTAGATGTACAGGTGTTCGTAATAATGAGGCCAGTGAGTATAAACTACAGCTTCATGCTATCTAGAAGTTGCCATCAGCTGAATTTTTGTCATAATTTGACTATTTGTTGTTATTTCAAATATCCCAATTATGTTTTTCCTCTGGAGAAGTTCTCCCTCCTTAAAAAAACAAGCTTCAAACTAAACAGTATGAGCAGCTATTAAAAAATGTAAACATGAACAAACTGCAACTGTATGTTTGCGAGTTGTATTTTTTTTTTCTTCACAGCTTTAAAACAGAAGACAGTGAAACCTGACGATCCCTCAAGCATCTGTTTCTGAGAGGAGGGGATCCTTTCATCTCAGACACATCGGGAGTAAAAAGGCACGAACATTATCCAGATTGTCTCGTTATTTAAGGTCATTCAGGTCCAAGTTTTATCATCCTCCATCGATGTCACAGCAGAGAAATACACTGAGGGGTGAAATAGAAGAACTCAATTATTACCAAAAATAGATGTTTAAACTGAATAGAGAAAGAACAGAAACTTTGATTTTTGCTGTAGGTGCACTGTATTAACTTTTATTTAAGTTTCGAGGCTATCAGTAAAGTTTTACATTATGTTTTAATGGAATTTTATTACTTTGATTTTTATGGTAAAACATTTCTGAAAAGCAACACTTCCTGAGGGAACTGTGAAATTTGAGCTGGATCGAACTGAAATACAAAAAAAGTCAAGAGTAACACATCTGAAGAGCCTGTAAAAGCAGAAATAACACTTTATAGAAACACATAGAAAATAATACATTGTGTGCTGAAGAGCTTCAGAGTCAACTCTTCTTAAATGGATCTTATGGCGCTTTTCCACTACACAGTTCCAGCACTACTCGACTCGGTTTTTTTTGGGTTTCTACTAGGGATAGTACCTGGTACCTGGTACTTTTTTAGAACCTGCTCTGGTGAGGTTCCAAGCGAGTCAAGCCGATACTAAATGTGACGTCAACAGACTGCCGGCCACTGATTGGTCAGAAGAGTTGTCGCTGGAAGAGTCATGAGCCGTCCCACACAAGAATCAAACCCAGCATTTTTAAATATCGGCAACAGCGTTAGAGCTATATGGCTCAATTTTCTTGCTTTGTGTTTGACAAAAAGCCACATACAGCAGCAAGTACTCCACTGCCTCCATTGTTTATGTGTTTGTGTCGCATATAAAACGAAGTCATGGCAGTTTCGTGCAGCCGTGCTATGACGACCACGCCCATGTTGAGTAAGTACTAATGGAAAAGATAGTTCCTGGTACCGAGTAGTGCTAGAACTGTATAGTGGAAAAGCGCCATTAATGAAATGAGCCGTCATACCTAATTTTTCATAAAACATCAAATTTAGTTGAAAACCAGGAGTCGCTACTTACCCAAATCAAGATCAATCAAAGATCTTCTTTTTGAGTTTTGACTTCTTTTTCTGGAAATAAACAAAATAATAATGTAAGAAAGTGTGGTTCAGAATCTGGCATAGACAGAGGGGATTCTTACTGTGATGGTGTTGAATATGAAAGTATATGAGGGTTAAAATGACTTTTACTGCAGCTTTAGTAATAATTAGATGGTAAAATCATCACAGTAATAGGCTCATTCATTAAACTCATCAGCTACCATTAAAAACACATTCTGATCACTACATGGCTAGTTTCTTGTACATTTCAAAAGAAGAATAGACCAAAGAAGATGTATCTATTGTGAGTCAAAGTGTGATTTCTTGTGAGCAGAAAACATTTAGGAGTGTAAAACTATGAGCCAATAATCAAACATATTTTTTTCTTCTAGTTGGCGTCTCACCGTTGAAACAGTTGCTGGAGTGTCTACATCTGGAGCCGGTTCTGTCTCCTCCACTTTCTCCTTTAGTCTGTTCTTCTCTGCAAACAGCATCACATGAATATCAGCACACCATGAAGTCATGAATCATTTCAAAAGGAAGAGCTGCACTTCTTTCACAAAATAAAACAAAGACAGCCTGCAGCTTCTGTAGTTAGCTCTTATAAACAATATGGACAGAATTTGGTACAAGATGCACTAAAAACACTGTTTTTCTCTTTTCTCAGTGACAATAAGGATGTTTTACTTGCTTCTGACTACAAATAACACATATTGGTCTAAAATAGCTGTGAACTTGGAATAAATTGGAAAATTCTGTTAAAAAGTCACGAAATGTATAATATTACTTTTTTTCTTTGCAGATACGTCGTGGGCTGGAGTGGTGGGAGTTGAGTTTTCCGTCGTCTCTTCGACTTTACCAGCCTTCCCTTTTTTCTTCTTCTTCCCCTTCTTTGAAAGCGGAGAGGAGACGGCAGCTTCAGGAAGCTCATCATTCTGGTCACTCACAGCACCTCCTTCCTTCTCCTCCTCCTCAGTCACCACGCTGCCCTTCTTCTTCTTCTTCCCTTTCTTCGCCTTTGGAGGTTGGTTTTCTTTTGAGGAATTCTCTTCTTGTTCAGTGTTCATTTTCACCTTTTTCTTCTTCTTCTTTGGTGTGTCGTCTTCCACAGCAGAGTCCGGGTCAGGCGGGGGTCTTTTGGATGCTTTTGGTCTGAAAAAATGTTTAATATTAAATTATTTTCATAACCCTTGAAATAAAATATTCACATTAAGCATCATGTATTATTACTATTGTTTGACCCTGAGGAGAACCAGGGAGCATTTGATATGTGTGGATTTTGTTTTTATCATAACGCCACTATAATGAAGCCTTTTAAACTTTCCTACTTTTCATTTTGCCTTTTTGGTGAACATATATATTTTTTGTGTGTTTTCCTTATTGCACATTCGCAAATCTTACATATATCTTCTATAGGGCCTGATCGATACTGGATTTTCAGGTTCGATGGATGCCAATATTAGTGAAGAAAAAAATTCCAATCTCAATATATTGGTTGATAATCTTATATATACAGAATATATACATAAACACACACTTATAAACATTTTCAATAAAAAATATGTAACAGAGGTATGTACAATTTAAGAATAAACATTTTTATAAAGTGACATCAGTGCAATGAAGCAGTAAACTTCACTTGGAATATTCCTTTTTTACTATGTAAAATCAAAAATATAGTATCACAACATTAGTATGGTATGGATATAATTACTTAACATTCAAGTACCATCATGTTTAGCCAGCTGTGACTTTTGCTTGTTCAAATGACATTAGTAGAAATAGTAGAGCCTAATTAGCCTAATTAGTTGGCTACACCTTTGTTTGATAAAAAAAAAAGTTAATGCACCCATTAGACTGGTCCTTTTTAGTTTTCTTTGTGCATTTTTCCCCCGTACTCAAGTTTGACGGACATTTCTGCTTCTTGTTAAGTGTGATTACAGGAGCAACCTCACTAATTTGGGTGCACAAACTTCTTTCTGTGCTTTCAACTTTCACTTTTGGTTGAGCACAATGTTTTTTTTTACTTAGTGGTAGCTTAATAATCAACATTGCACATCCTCTCATATCCTCTGCAGCTGTAAATAGTATTTTTAGAATGTGTATTGAGAATCTTTAGCACAAAATATCTTTCAGGGTGAATTTATCTTCTCTGTATCTCGTGTGAGCATGCACAGGGAAGTTGTTTAATTTAGGTGTAAATTTGACGTTTTAAAACAAAGATAATGCACTAATGAAATGATAAAACTGCACTGACTTCTTTTTGCCTGAGAGGTCTTTCTTGTGGAGTCTCAACCTCTTCCTCAGGCTGAGTTTCTTCCTGAGACGGTTTTTCTTTTTGGCCGAGGAGAGCTGAGAAGAGTTGCCATCTGCAGGAGAGAAAATATCAGTGAACAGATGATATAGAAAGAGAGAGAGAGAAACCAGTGAAACAATTACTGGTGTCTTCCTTTATAATTAACTACTACTAATGATGACTACCTGTGTCCTCCTGTGTCTTTTCTTTGTCGTCGTCGCCCTCTGCTGGTTTTTCATCAGACGGCAGCTCCTTCTTTCTCTTTTTCTTCTTCTTCTTTTTCTCTTCCACCGTCTCTGCTGGACACTCCTCCTCCTCCTCTTCCTCCGCCACTTCTCCTACAGCCTCCTCTTCTACATCTTTTACCTTCTTTTTCTTCTTGGTCTTAGTTTCAGAAGGTGTGACTGGAGTCTCCTCCTCTTCCACTTCAGCTCTCTCCCTTTTCCTCTTCTTTGCCGCCTTCTTCTCTGATGGAGTGACCTCAGACAAATCCTCTTCCTCCTCTTTCTTCTGATCCTCCACCTCCACTACCTCCTCCACTACTTCCTCCTCCTCCTGTTTCTTTTTATCCTTCTTTTTCTTCTTGCCAGTCTTGGTGGAGAGAGGAGCATCACTGGATGTATCTAGCGCAGATGTGTCTGTGCTGGTGGAGTCTGCGGTTGCCGTGTCCGCATCCTTTTTGCTCTTCTTTTTCTTCTTCTTGGGAGATTGGAGGGTTTCACTAGAGTCAGCAGTCTCCTCGGAGACCAGTTGGCTGGTTTCTTGCTCCGCTGCTTCAGCTTCGTCTTCCACTTGTATGTTGAGGGTGATGGAGGCGTCTGGGTCTGCTGGCTCCTCTGCATCCTCCACAGTTACCTTTTCTGGAAGAGACGTGAAGAAATTGCAAATTCTTTTTCCCGTTTCTTTGACATTATTTTTGAAACACAGCATGTATGAATTTAAATAAATCATAAATAATATATCATATACAGATGTGCAGTGTTGACGCTGAGAAAGAACTGAAATGACAGAAATCTTGATTTACCAGCATCAGTGCCGTCTTGCTCTTCTGTGGTTGCTGGCGTCTCTGTCTGGTCCTCGGGCTTCAGCGAGGATGTGAGGTCAGCGTCCTCCGTCTTCTACGTGAACATACATAAAAAGTCTTATTAGTTTTATTTATATTCTTACTGTCTCTCTGATTCCAATTAAACTCTGAGTTAGTGTAGATTTGTGCTTTTTTAGCCAACAACCAGCCAAAAAACTCAGTCCCATAGAAACATTTTTTATCTTTTAGTACCTCAGATTCGTCCTCTTTTTCTGCTTCCTCTTCTTCTTCCTTTAAATCCTCAGTTGTGGCGACAACGTCAGGCTCTAGACGAGACAAAAACACCACGTTATCTTTTTTTGAAATCTTAGGAAAGTTATTACTGTTGCACAAGCAGACATTTAAACTATTTACTCATGATATTAAAATGTAAGTCTGTGTCTAGAGATTTTTTTAAACTTTATTATTATTTTTCTTTAATTTGCTCACAGCAGTTTGCTAAAACAATCAGAGACGAGACGGTAAGCAAATAAACTGAAAATAAAAATAAATGTAACCAAAAAAACCAGAAGAAAAATACCGTAATGTGGTTTCTGACAGATTAAAATACAATCTTAATAGTTTTTGCTACAATCTAAAGAAAGAAAATGTACCTAAAATGTTAAAATGTCACCTAACTGCACCTCTTTTTGCTCTCAACTTTAACAGAAAGAGCATCTATTGTTTTAATTTGTCTTTGATTCTGTAAAGCGTCTTTGAGTATTAAAAGTGCTCTATCAATAAAATGTATTATTATTATTTACATGTTTCTTATTTGTTTAATTCAAACAACACATTTTCCTTATAGGGGGGTTAATCTGCCGGACTAATTCTTGGCTGGGTGCAATAACTTTCTGGCCTCTCGTCATCACTGTGAGGTAGCCAGGCAACCAGCAGAGACACCAGGGAGTCACTACCAATGTTGGACTGTTTTTTTTTTTATTCATCCTTCATCAAAATAACTTAAATTATGTTTTTTCTTGGCCTCAGTAATGTCTAATGTAGTACACTTTACCCAGGCTTACGACAACAGCACTATAATGTGGATCAATAAAACCTCTAGCATCAAAAAAACTACTCTTTTCTGACACAGCATCAGCAAGCATTACATCAGAATTAAGATACAATATCCGGGTATCTAATTTTAGATTTTCCACTCATTAATGTCCTGTCACCTTTCATATAGTGTCAGATTCCTGCATCTCTGCACCAACATCACAAAAACAATTGGTGAATAAGGTGATTTGTGCTCCAGATGACTGCGATTCTCAGGCTAGCCATCACTCTAGCTTTCTTAACAAGCTCTGACAAGCTTAACAAACCCCCTTTGAGAAGTTAAAACAAGTGACTGACATTTGAAAACTGCTGTGAACAGAGCCGCTTCTCTGAGCTTTGGCAGCAATCCTTCAAAAAACTCTTTACAAATGGCGTTGAATCCAAGTGCCCCAAGGTAAAATCTTAAACTTCACGACTTACTTTCTTTTGCTTCAAATAAAATGATCCAAGGGTTCGGTACTAAAAAACAGCCAGAAACAAAAAAACAAAAGGGAGTATGCTTCTTTTTTCCTCCAGAATTACTTGTAAGTGTTTGATGTAAAATGAAAGAAGGCGGTTGTGCCGAGTAGGAAACTTGCATCCAATTCACAAAAGAAACTTGTTTTCTTTGATATCCACCCCAATACAAAGGATTTTTGAGGCTCGCAGCATTGAAAAATTACATTAATAAAACCCCACAGTGATGAATATTCCCAGAAACTGTGTCCTAGTCACTCTGGATTATTCAGAAATCTTTTCATTGGAACCATGTTTGACTGGAGGTAATAGTCTCTCTAAATGCTGCTGCACGCTCTCTGGATTCTCCAAAAGGAACAGCAACACAATGTCTGTGATTTTTCTGGAAAATACTCAATGTTTTTAAGTATCACAGGGGGAATAATCCATTCATTACCATTACTGGAGGTAGCAGTTTAACTATCTAAATGTTTTTTTAGTGATATGGGCGAACTGATACTTTAACATGCATCACAGTATCAGGGCCACACTTGTTCTCCTATCAGCTGTGAATAGGGTTTCACAATCTCTTTGACATTCATTTTGAAGACTTGTCATCAATGTTTGACGTTTTCTTTGATTAAAAACAAAGAGAGAGAGAGAGAGAGAAAAGCAGAGAAAGATATCTGCTTTAGATTAGTTACAACAAAGTTAAACACCAGCAAGACCACAGTGTGAATTAAACAAAAAAAAAGGAAACATGGCAATCTCTGTAAAAGAGGACCTGCTCTCTATGTAGACTTAAAAAGACTCATTCTAAGCATAGCAAGTGTTATTTTCAGGTGATTATACTCTGAATAAAACATCCATTCCACTAGATGCTACTAAATTCAACACAATGCACCTCAATAAAGACTTATTCCTCTGGATGTGAAGTACTGACACAAGGACACAGAGCTGATGAATGAGGCTGCTAAATGTGTATAAATGTGTCTATAATAAAAATATAGATGATATCGGTTATTGCCAATTCCAAACTTTCACTTTCCTAATTGTTTTTACACTTGCAAATACATGCAATAACATTTAAAATATGTAATTTAACTGGGAACTCAATTCTGTCTGTCACGCATTCCTTTCAGCTTTAATTTTCATAATAAACAGAAAATGATCATGTGGTCTTTCATCTGCAGCTCTGAAATGCAGTGAAAGTCCGCCACCCTGACCCCTGACAGCGGCCTCTGAGTGGTTTCTTCACAACAGCTTGTGACTCTTGTCATCGCAGTGATAAAGACACAGAAAAGATGCCAAGCATAGCATGTAAAGACCAACCCTGTTTTCACTCCACTATTGGTGGTTCATACCTGCAGGGGGCGGGGCATCGCTCTCTGCTGGCATGTCATTGGTCTCCTCAGCTGTCGGGTCGGAGGTGGCGGGCTCGGCCGGGTTTGGCTTCTGCAGGAGAGATTACAGGTCAACCCACAGTCTCCAAAACCAGACGCAAAGTTCCCCCTCATGTGAGGTTTTTTTTTTTTTATGTTTTCTCTTCAGTGGAAACAACAACAAGCTGCAGTAAGTTTCATTTTTTTCCAAGTTCTGATTTTAAAGATGTTGACGTCAGATACAAAATGAGAACCAGAAATGCAGAACCAGAACTAAAGCATTATTCTGGCGTTGCAGCTTAATTAAGTTTTATTTTATCCATCTAAAGTGGATTTTGCAATACTGTGGAACAAAACTAATACACAGGTTTAGTTCTGTCTGCCACCCACGTTCCCCCATAATGCACCTCTGCAGCGCTCGCTTCCTCAGCCTCAACCTCTGGACTCTGAGCAGACGACGTGGCCTCCGTTTGATTGACGGCTGTCTGCTCTGATGTGGAGGTTTCATCAGAGGCGTCGACAGCAGCTTCTGGCTCCTGGAGAGAGAAAAGAGAGCAGAGTGAAGATCAGTTAATGCTGGGTCATAATACTATAACTAACAGAATAGTCTGTTTAGTTTTGTGCCACAGGGATGAAAACAATCTGTTTGGCATTTGAATTTTTAAAAATGGATCTGCTGTAGATTCAGTAATATCATAAAGATGCTACAATAAAGTATGTAGACAACTGAGAGAAAAAGTGATCTTGAGCATAATTCTTGGAAACTGCAAAAAAATGAGAAAAAAAGTGATATTTTTCAACTTAAAGCCAGGATCTCTGAAGTTGATGGTTGCAGATTTTTTACTTCGGTGTTGTTTTGTTTGTTTAAGTTACCATTAGCACACAAATTGAGAGAGAGAGAGAGAATATTAATTTTGTTCATTTGTGTCCATAGCAGCTTGTTCGTTGGGATTCACTTTATTGTCAAAAGCAGTTTTTTAAAAAGTACAATAATAAGATATGGTGACATTAAGGACTGCAACTGATGATTATTTTCATTGTCAATTAATCACCTGATTATTTTGTCAACTATAGATTCCTTTTTTCTATAATGTGTCAAAACAATAGTGAGAAATGGCTTCAGCTCAAGGTGACATCTTTAAATGAACACAAAGACATTCAGTTTAATTCAATGCATCACAAGAAATGTAACATTTCGGTTTAAAAATATTACCAAAATTATTATTCATCTCCTGTCAATCATCTTGATTAGTTGACTAATCTCTAGTGACATTTAATCCCAAATTTATACTTGGCAGAAAACCTCCTGACTCAGCAAAAAACAACAACAAAAAAACCCCTCTGCTTTCAGTGTTGCCTACTACCGGCACAAACAGGCCAGTCACAATCCTGCAAAATAAGTTTCAGATGTGAGCTGTGGGTGAGCTGAGGGAGAAGAGGTTCGCCGTGCCAAGAATCAACAACTACTCCTGTTTTTATGGGTCGTGGTTAAACCTGATTAACATATATATCTGCTCATTTCTTCACACTTCAGCGCAGTTTAGTGGAGCAGGAAGAAAATATACTGGACTGATACTGAAGTAGATTTGTTGCTGGACTGTTAGAGGTGGAAGAAAAGCAGAGCAAAATAACCTGCGGACGTCAGCAATTTAAGGAAATGTTTTAGTGATGACTCCAGTGTGTTCTTTTTGATAAGACGGACTGTTATAATTACTGCCTCGTGATACGTGCAGGTACCTGGGAGAGAACTGACTGAAGACTTCAGACTGAAGAATCCAGACAGCACTTTTAAAGTAAAAAGATGTTTTCACGCTGTTTGGGAACTCACAAAACCACATACTTGGGATTCAGCCTTGGGTCACTAACCTGCTTTGCCTCATCCTTATCGTCTTCTTTGAGCTGAGAAGCAGCTTGGCTGGAGTCGACCTGAGTGGGTTTAACCACTTCCTCAGAGTCTGAGGAGTCAGAGCTGGTACTAAGTCTCAACTATAAATTTAAAAAAAAAGGAAAACGGGGGGGAAGAAGGTTTCACAAAAATGTAAATGTTTCAAGACACATGACGTGAAATATGTTTGGCAAGATTGTGTTAATTCTGTCTTCTGCACGCTGGCTAGATTTAGTTTGATTTCATTAACGATGAGCTCAAGGCAGGAGAAAAAAAAACTAAAAACAAAACTGTCTGCGTTTAATTCTGTTAAGTAGAAACATCTTTGTTCTGTTATAAGTCAGTTAGCAGAGAAAGACGAGAAATAAAACCTCACTGTTGTGTGACTCCACCAACCAGTCAAATTACAATTTAATCAAGTTAAAGTGTATTTTCCTTGAATGCGTCCACATTCTTGATCAATAAAAGAAAGAAAAAATCACACTAAAACGTGGATGCTTCACACACATTTACAACTCTGTAGCACAGAAGATCTAAACAATCACCACAGTTTTAAGGTGGAAATCAAAGATTAGTGTCACCAATTCAGTTATCTGACCAAATGTGTGAAATATGGTTACAATCTCCTCTTCTGTTCCTGAGTTACAGTGGGGGGAAATAAGTATTGGACATTTTTGTTTCAGTAAATATATTTGCAATGAGGATATTCACATGAAATGTTCAGCAGACTTTGGTTTTAACTCAAGAATTCCAAACATATAAAGACATCAAAACATTTAAATCCATAAATAAAGTTATGTGCATTAATGTGGAATGAAACATGAAAACAGTATTGAACATGCTAAGAAAAAGCAACACACTAAAAAGGAAATTCTACCTTCTATCTGTACAGATTCATATAAGCTGGGTTAGTACATATTGATGAGCTATAAAAAAAGTTTTTTTGTTACCAAGGTGCCACATAAGAAACATCTCATGATGGGTTAAAGCAAAGAGCTCTTCCCAAGACCTTTGCAACCTTATTATTGTAAAACATTTCAGCTGAATTGGTTACAGATGTATTTCAACACTTCTGAATCTTCCAAGCACCATTGGGGCAGCAATTGTGGAAAGACCTAGAGATCAGGGTTCATCAATTTATCCTGTTTCATTCCACATTAACTTTATTTACAGACTTAAATGTTTTGATTTCTTTACACATGTGAATATCCTCATTGGAAATATATTTACTGAAAGAAAATGTGAACAGTCAATACTTATTCCCCCTCCAGATGGCCAGAAAAGTGTTATTTCAGAACATTATGATGTCTCAGTGAAGCTGACTTTTGACTTTCTGGGATATAAAATGTCATCACTTCATCATTTTATCCTATCAGGCATTTGTGTGAAACTTTGTAATAGTTTAATTAACGTATGAATTCTTGAATTACAGCCAAAAAACATGTTTTTGGTGAACTCACTGTGACCTTTGACTACCATATTTTTAAAGTCGGTTCATCCTTGATTCAAAGTGAGCGTTTGTGCCGGATGTTATGAAAATTCCCCTCCAGGCATTCCTGAAATTCATGAGAATGGAACGGATGTACAGACACAGACGGATGTATGGATGGATGGGGAACCCGAAATAATAATGCCTGCGGCCCCCGTCTGTCGCCAGCATGGAGGTATTTAAAAAAAGTTAAAAGACGTTAAAAAAACAACAACAATTTTTGCTGTCAGACACAAAACAAAATAATCAGAGCCTCAAAACTGTTGTTGACAGAATCACAATGAGCCATTGAAAATAAGAGGAACACACACACAATTTGTCTCAGAAGATTATCATTCTGTCACACACACAGTTTCTGTCCAAACAGCATTAATCACTGCATCACTGAGCCAACATAAAAGAACAGAGACAAGACTTGAACACTCACACAGACAGACACACACAGTTAAAAGTCACACACAGACACACACAGAGTTAAAGTCACACACACACTTGAAATAACAAAAAGAGCAACGTAACACAAACTAACAGATACAGGACAGACGGGTAGACAAGAAATCAGTGTGTGTGTGTGTATTTCAGAAGCATATAACAACACTGGAGCTACTGTCCATCCATTCACACATTATTACAGTGACTGGACAACAGTTATGTGTGTGAGTGTCTCTCTGTGTCTGTGCATGTTATGACAGCGGCGGTTTCTTGCTGATCTGAAATGTTCAGGACAAGTTACTTTCATGTTTGAATTCATACACATCAAAAGTACCTATACTTTCTTTCTTTTCCAAATCTTACCACTACAGTTCATTATCTTAGCTTGTTTGTAGCATCAGCTTTGAAAACACAAAACCAAAACATTAATATAATTGATAGAAATCAAATATAAATGATGCATAAACAAAAGAAACTCCTTCAGAAACTAGTATGAAAGCACCTAAACTGTAACCATGCAATTCAAGTAATGCATATATCTTGCTTTGTGGTAATAAGTTAGATACAAGAGGTACAACCAGCATGGGGATTTGTTACCGCTGTACAGAGCTAGGCTAACAGTTTCCCCCTATTTCTAGTCTCTATGCTAAGCTTACTGACTGCTGGCTATAGTGTGTTCATATATAAGGAATAGTTTAACAGGAAATACATTTAATCACTTTTTCCACTCTAATAAATAGGTGAAAATGGGTGAAGAAAAGGTCCAAATAAGCTAATACCTGTATTTTGTTACTATTGGACAGAGCTAGGTTGGCTGTTTCCCCATCCGTTTCCAGTTCATCTTAATATACAGACAAGTTAGTGTAAAATATGGAACTACTCCTTTAAAACGTGGCATGTGGTACTCCCAACTCCCACAAGAAAGCAAAGTCAAGTTATGTTGACAAGAGTAATAATCCTTTTTTTCTTTTTCTTTGTTTCTGGTGAAGCAAGAAAGAGAAATTAAATTACATTTGATATTCAAGCCTGACATGATGCCACACAACTTTTTTTTTTTTTGGATAGTGGATGAAGACTTCTCAGCTCTACTTCTGCAGATGTTGCCACGACTGCCCCTTTCATTGTTTTCCTTTTTTTTCCTCCTGCATATATTAATACGGGTGCCAGTCTGATCTCCTTGGAAACGGTGGTTAACAGCTGGACCTTGTTGACGTAAGAACTACGCAAGCAGCAGCAGCAGTCCATGGATAATAAAAAAAAGTGTGAAAGCCAAAACAAGTTACTGTAGAGGGGATTAGAGGGAGGGGGACGTCTTCAAACTCAGAGAGAAAGAAAAGAAAGAAGAAAAGCCTGTAAAGTGTAGTAAAGTAAAAGTTGACTTCTAGCTGAGCAGCAACAGATTGTTTAATGCCATGCTCTCCTTCCCATAGTCTGTACAATAATAAAAACGGACATAGCCACTGTGATGCCACTCATTGGTTTGTGGACTCCCGTTTTGAAGCCTCGACCGTTGCCATTTTGGACTTTTGGAGCCAGAAGTGACCATATTTGGATGAGAGGGTGGAGCTAACCCCCAACGCTATCTGGTTGCGTAGTTAGTCTATGGATAACTGTGATAGTTCCTAGGCTGATTTTCACAAGCCGATAAAATAGGCTGAAACCATTAAAATACTAAATGTATCAACGGAAAAACTTAATAGCAACAACTACAGCCAAACCTATATTATTGATGCCATGGTAGTGACTTGTCAATCACAACATAGCCACACTGTAAAACTTGCATTTTTGTCTATTTCACTCTAAATAGGACCATTTATTAAAAGAACATCATGTTGTGTTGAAGAAGACTTGATGCCATTAACTCATTAAGAAAATGTTTAATTAGGTTCTACTATCGGCCGATATTGACCTATCACAGATCTATCGGTATCAGCGTATATGTTGTCTGATATGTGCCAAAGTTATATCGGCAGCATTTTAAGTATATTTGATCCTTTTTCTTAATTCAAGTTTAATATATAAGTTGTTATATGTTTTCTGTTATTTAGTTAGTGAGTTTGAGTGCACTGAAACTCACTATACACTTTATACAATAAAGTTAATTGTCAAATGGTAAAATATCATGCCTTTATTAACATATCTTTGTCACAAGTATTTTCAAGTGATCACTAAAAAGCAAGCCTATACATTCTTTATATATAAAATAAGCAGGTGATATATATTGATATTGGAATTTTTTTACTCCTCCATCGGCACTGGCCCTAAAAATCCAGCATTGGTCGGACCCTACTTCTGATAGTGAAACAAGTTATTTCACTGCGATTGTGATGCAACAGATTTCACTATGTAAGTCTACGAGAAAAAGGATTTTTGGACCCAATCTGGACACTAATGTTGTAGTAACACGGTTAGTCTGGCAAAAAATTGACTTCAAAGCCCGGTGGTGTTCCTAGAGGCTCAGGAGCTTTTTGTTCCCTTACTACCCTTACTTTCTCAAATGGTTCAGGGGTTCAAACTGGTGACCTCCCAATCATCAATCATTACTTGCTTCTCTTACTGTTATACAATTATATGCCTTGAGTTGTTATTTGACACCTGCAAACTCCTCACCTCTTGCTCCATTTTTGTTTCCTCCTCTACTGTCTCCGTCGTCTCTTTTTCCTCTTCACTTTCGGAGGATTTGGGCCTCTCGTTGTCCAAGTCTGTAGCTTTGGTTTGATTTGCAGGATCCGACAGCTGCTCTGAGACAGTCTCAGCATCTTTCCCCACACTGGGGAGCTCTGCCTCAGACGACTCTGCAACATCTGTCACGGACTCTGAAGCAAATGAATGTAATGATTCATGTGAAAAATTGAGGGGAAAACTAAATCACGACCATCTGAACAGCTGAAAAAAGTACTTTCTGACAAATTGTGTAAAGAAAAAAGCAAAATATATCAAAAATAATCAACCAAACTACCTAGTGGAGGTTTGGCATCTACATGATCTTCTTCTGTGGAGTTGGACAGTTTGGTTTCTGCAACTTCTCCTTCTTCTTCTTCACTGGTGGCTGGTTCTGGTTTGATGTTCTTCTTCTTCAAACTGATGGAGTCCTCCGTCTCCTGCTTGGCATCTTGGGCCAGCGAGCACAGCCTACACACACACACAAAAACACACACTTAAATTACTTTTATCACTTATTTGGAGAGACCTAAAGTGATTTAGACATACTAGAAACACTGCTATCTGAAGATTATGTTAAAAAAGTGGGTGTTATATTATATTTGAGGATTTATTATATCGGATTATGGGTTGTTTGTAGCCTAATATTGATAATTTAATGAGTTGAGGTTCATGTATAGTATGTTATTTGGAGTTTGTCAGTCATAAAAGACTTTAAGAAGTCCAGATTAACCTACAGGAGTTACTCGTGTGATACATTTCGGAGAAAATACATTCCTGACGAGTGAAAACAAGTCGACAGCATCTCCTGACATCTTTGCTGCAGAAACAAAACTGACCGGGGACCGAGACATCTGTCAAGCAGCCAAGAATTACAGCTGCCACTTTTAAGTCATGATGAGCAGCTTAAAAACAGTCTGAAAAGTGATAAGAGCCAGAAAACAATCATCTCGACAGGGGGAATGTGTGAGCGTGTGACTGATAAGCAGATGGGAAGAATGAGCTTAGACAATCACCCTGTGGAGTTTCTGTCCTCTAGTAGCGGTATGAAGCAGTTTTTTTTATTATTTTAAGAGTGGGTCTGTTTGTCTCACAAATGCACATGAAGACTCACATGCATGCAGGTGACGTGATACACAATCATGATAATTGTGTCAATCTATGCTAATGATCTAGTGCACCAAAAACAAGCAAAAGCGGGGAGGAAGTGGTGAGTAACACTCAATATAAACAAAACTCCACAGGCCATCTTTAATTTGACTTAAAAGGAGATGTATCATGCACATTTCCACGTCTGTATTTATATTCTGGGGCTCCACTGGAATATCTTTGCATGATTTAAAGTTTAAAAAACTGCTTATTTATCTTATACTGATCCTTTATGAATTAGAATTACAAGTCTTTATTGTAATTGTACATGCACAATGAAATTGAATGCAATCCATATAGTACTCTAAGTAAAAAAAGAAGAAGGTGCTTATTAAATAATAAAATAAATGACTAATTAGTACTAAAACTAACTAAAAACACATAATAAATACACACACACACACACAACAGTCCACTCGCTACCATCAATATTGCACGATTCCCTTTAAAATTACACTCAAAAATTGTTGTTGCAGTTATTACAGGGTCAGATTTTTGGAGCATTTAGAGCAGTTATTGCTTTAGAATAAAAACTGTGTGTCCATGTTTTAACTGTCCTGTAACGTCAGACCCTCAGTTTAGCCTCTGTCTGAAACAGGCCGTTTTAGCTGCTCTCTTTAAGGACTGATCTAGTAATATTATGTTTGGTGATTTGCACTAGAAAATACAGTAGATTTTAAATGTATTTAATGTATATATAAATGTTCACACAGAAATATTAACATATAATCTCAAGTATTATAGGAATAATCATTATTCCTGAACCCTACATGTCTAAATACCCATTTTCTAAATTTAAACTGAGATTACACATCATGTAACTTCAATGCAGGAGCTGTTCTAACAATCTGACGGTTGTCATGTGTGCACAGAGTCACAGTTTTATAACAGAAGGACATACAGAGGTTTTATTCTGAGCTCAAACTGAATTCATGCTGTGTAATATTTAAATGTGAAAGCAGAAAACCACTGTTCAAAGAAATGACTGATGTGGATAAAAGAGGTAACTTTAGAAAGTCCCTGAATAACTAAACTAATATCCAACCAGGATTTTGACATGAAACCTCTTCTAATTAATGAGCTCACAGAGTGGTAACTAACTCAAAGTTAAAATTACTTCTGTTTCTGGGACTGCAAAGTGCAAACCCAGAGTTTCCCCTCATCTCAGGGTTAACAAACTCAGAGTTTTCACTAATCCCGCTTTCTGAAACGGGGCCCAGCTCTAAGCTCTGCACCATGAGGGAAATGGAGCCTTCTGCTCTGCTGCACCATGTTTGCTGGAACAGCCTCATTAACCATCTGAGAGCAGCACAGACCCTCGTCTCTCCTAAAAAAAAGCACAAATACCTTTCTGTTCAAGGAGGATTTCTCATCTGAACACTTACTTTCTTTATGTTGTGTGTTATGAACTGTACTGTAATGCTTTAAGTTTCACTATGAATGAGAACTACAGTACAAATCAGAAGTAATATGATGATAATTATAATATGGGTGGATATCAAGAACCGGTATTAAGTTGGTATGGGTTATTAATAATTATTATTATTGTTATTATTGTTCTTTAAATGTATCTTCTGATAGTGAAGCAGCATTACATTACATCACAACCAGACACTTGTAGCAATTGTTCCACACAGGAAACAATTCAACTTATTTCTGCAAAAAAGTAATAATAAACTAACTGTTGAATCTTTTCACATCATATCATGACTTTTTTTTTTTTTGCACCAAATTATGGAGAATCAATATTGATTTTGGTACAAATAAAAACCTAAAGATACCTATCGCTTATTATTAATATCATTACTATTATTGCTATATGTTCACCTCATCTTTTGGAACTTTGACCATATATAAACATAAATATTGAACATTATAATAGTATAAAAAGAAAACAAAAATCACAAAAAGCATGATACGTCCCCTTTACATTCTGCTTTAATTGAAGTATTTCATAGTTTACTGTTACCATAGAAACATCTTCAGAGATAAGGTCTAATCTTCTGGTATTTTGGGGAAACTTTTCAGATTCCTGACAATTATAAACTAATTAACAACTTCACTGACTTGGATTGGAAAAAAGTAGAATCCATGAAGGAAATCCCAGACATGAGGTGATGTCATTCATTCATTCAATCACTCATCTGCTGCCCATTTAATCCTTTTCACGGTGGCAGGGATTTGAAGCCAGTCCCAGAATGCACTGGGCAGAGGGCCAGGCAGTCATTTACAGGGAGAACACACACACACAAACACACACACACCCATACACACAGAAACACACACACTAATCGCATCCTGTTCATGTGCACAGTTTGGAGTCTCCAGTCCATCTAATCTGTGTGTCTTTGGGCTGCGTTACCTGCTGAGCTAACGCAAATCCAAAAAGCAAGGTCGTTATAATCCGGTGACGAAAAACAAACAGAGTAGTTCGAGATAATGAGTGAAACTAAAAAGTGTGAGTGAGCTGAAAAACCCTGAAAGAGCTGACTAATGAAGTCTGGAGCAAATACAAGCTACTTTATACTCTACATTTGGTTTAATCCCAGTTTAAACTATCAACCCTTCTGATATCCAACATCACAACCACTAAATCATCAAGTTTATTGAACAGGGTTGAATATTCTTTGCAGGGCTGAAACTAACAATTATTGTCATTGTAGATAAACTTGTCATTTGTTTTCTTTAGTAATTAATTAGTTGTTTGGACTAAAAAATGTCAGAAAATAGTGAAACAGTCCACAACTAAAAGATATTCAGTTTATCATAGAGGACTAAACCAGGAAATATTCACACTGAAGAAGGTAGAAAGTAGAAAATGTGTATTTCTTTCTTAATAACTTACTCAAAATGATCATCGATTATCGACTTATTCGTGCAGCTCTAATTCTCTGAGGTTTCTTTTTGAGTAGGAAAAAACTAAGTCGGATTCTTGCATACAATTTATAGATAGTTCTGTTCTTAAAATGTGTTATATGATACTTTAAGATTGATTACGTTGCCTCTTATTTAAACCTGTAAAGCTGCACGTACTGTAGGTGAACATATACTAATTTTGCATGGTTGTTTCTTTAATACTTTTATGTACACGTGTAGGTTTGTGTGTTTAAATGCGTTTTATCTCAGTTTCAGACTAGACTTGGCTTGATGTAAAAGACCACATGCTGCATTTTTGACATTTCAGAAGGGGTGCAGGTCAGCTCCTCTGCAAGCATTTTACGACCCCAGCTACCCATTACACCCGTCTCTTTTTGGGTGTGCAAAGATGTTTTTGTGCATCATCTCAACAATACATCAACTGTTAGACTTCCAGCACTGTGTAACATTTCCAACTTACTTCATCCAGCCTGTGTAGATATCATGTAGATTGGAGCTCTCTTCAGGTGTCTCAACCTAAACACACACACAAAAAAAAAACCCACATTCATCACATAAAGAACAGTTTTTTTTACTACTTTGGACCAGGTCCCTGAATGTTACATATACTAACATGTGGTGTAGGTCGGGGGAGAAAAAGGGAGGGGAGCCAAATTTCCTGTTGGTCAGGAATGCTGCTACTTTGATGCAACACACACCCGGAAATGAATCCATGCAAACCAATCAATAGTGTGTGTGTGTGTGTGTGTGTGTGTGTGTGTGTGTGCGTGTGTGTGTGCGTGTGTGTGTGTGTGTGTGTGTGTGAGGGATTCAAAGACCAGATGGGAAATGATGCTCAATATTAAAAGAATGTGGCCTCTGTTTGAGAAAAACTTCCCTCTTCAAGAGTGAAGTAATAGCTTTGAACTTTTGAGAATGTTTACTTGAAGGATTTTTTACTTTTTTTTTTAATCCTTTGTGGTCTTCAAAAAAACACTCTTGTCAGCAACATTTAGGGGATATTTTTAGCCTAGCAGCCTGACACTTGAAACTTACAACTGACTCAGTTTTCCTCCCCCATGGCAGAAAAAAAGAAAGAGCACATTTGTAATCATTGTACTGCACAGTAAGCACACAAAAAGTGATGATATGAAAGGAGAACAACTTATATTATAGCTGCAACCAAAACAAAGTGAGTTCACTTATAGGTTTAAATCTGATTTAGTTGTTTTTAAGTCTACAGATAGTTGGAAAGATTTAATTGGGCAGTCTAGAGTGTCTGACTGAATCATGACTATGCATAAATGCACTAATTGGACAATTTAGGCTGCAACTCACAGCAATGTCTTTTTTAATTATCATTTAATCCAACAATTATATTTTTCAGTTAATAATTTGATCATTCACTTATAATTTCCTACAGCCCAAAATGACTTAAAAACATCTTATTTCGTCCAAACAATCAGTCAAACATCCATAAAACATTACATTTTCTTTACTGTAATACAATGTAACAAGAAAAGTAGCAAATGCCTGAACACATTAAAAGTTTCACATTTCTGCTTGAAAAATAAACCACATGGTTAATCAATTATCTAAATAATTGCTGACTCATTTTTCTGTTAATTGACTAATTAATGCAGCAGTAGGGTATTTTACTACAAAGCAGCGACTTTTATCCTTAAATAAATGAATGTGAGCAGCTTGTGAATGAGGGTCAGTGTGCAGCAGCAGCAGCAGCAGCAGCAGTAGGCCTGCAGCAGCCTCCTGTAACATCATGTACTTTTCTTCCAGCAGGCCTGGACAAAGAGCCATGTGCTTTTAAACACACACAGGACTGACATGCAGCTTACAGACAGTCACACTGAAGCAAAAATCATCTTTAATTCATACTTATAATTAATTTACAGTCTTATAAAACATGCAAGGGGCACGTGCCCGCCCAAGAAATAGCAATAAAATGACAAATATGAGCAAATTTCACACGAATTAGTGCAGTAAACCCCACTGAGGTTGGCTCGACACTGAAAAAGGGTACATATGTTGAAGAATTAGGTGAAACTTCTTACCTGAGCAACGTGTTTTTCCAGCCCCTTGGCAGCTTTCTTGTAGCCGTGCACCTTAAGGTGCTGGTATATTAGAAAGAGCAGAACGTCGTCCTCCTCTGAGGCCATGCTGCACCACTACACCGACTGACACGACGAGCAAAGACGAGAAAATGTGGAATATTATTAACCTGTTTATTAACAGTTCAGTTCATGCTCGATATGCAGCGTGAGCCCATGCGCGGTGACGACGCCCCCCTCGAAATGCAGCATGGGAAATGGAGTCTTTCTTTTTTTTTTAAAGGGACGACTACAAAAGCATCTTATGTTTGTTGCTCCATAAAAATAGAGTTATGACACATTTAACATAAATAAATACATAAATAAAAATAATACAAATAAATAATACAAATAATAATAATAATAACAACAATAATAATAATAATAATAATAATAATAATAATAATAATAATAATAATAATAATAATAATAATAATAATAAGTAAAATGCATATAGCACCTTTTACAAACCAAAGGATGCTTTACAGAGAAATAAAATAATAAAAATTAAAAAGATTAAGTCTATAAAAATGTCAAAATAAAACTGTAGGCTGTGTGAAAATATTAGATAAAAATGTTATGGAAGCATCATATTTTCTAATAATGTTTTATTATTACTGCAACCCAAGTAGCCTGTATTAAAAACATGCATTGCAATTAGTGCTCGGCGATATATTGATATTATAGCAATATCATGATATGAGACTAGATATCGTCTTAGAATTTGGATATCGTGATATGGCATAAGTGTCTTTTTAAAAGCTGCAATACAGTAAAATTATGTAATTTTCTGAGCTTTTCAGATTGTTCTAGCAGTTCTATTATTTGCCTTTTACCCACTTTGTCATTAAATCCACATTACTGATGATTATTTAACAAAAATCTCATTATTTAAATATTTTGTGAAAGCACCAATAGTCTGCAATATACTTTGCTGCTCATACCCTAAGGGGCGTTGTCAAACATACAGCCTACAGGCCAGAACCAGCCCACCAAGGGGTCCAATCCAGCCCACTGGAAAACTTTGCAAAGTGTGAAAATTGCAAGAAAGTAAGCCCAGTTTTTCAATAAAATGCACTGCTATTTTCACTTATTTTCACTCACCCTTCACCATCAAGGCTTCTGATCTTCCTGTGAACGTCCAAATTGAGATAATTGTCCTTCAAATCTGATTCACACTGCAAGTCAAATCTTATCATTATGTTATTATATTATGTCAAAACTAGTTATTATGCAATGGTTTTACTAGTCAGGCCCACTTGAGATCAAATTGGGCTGTATGTGGCCCCTGAACTAAAATAACACCCCTGCTGTAAAAGGTCATGGGGGAGTTTGAACCAATCCCAGAACAGGACGCCAGTCTGTATAGTATAGAAACAGACAACCATTCAATTCACACCTATGAGCAATGTAAAGTCATTGATTAACCAAATCTGCATGTTTTTGGTCTGTAGGAAGCTGGAGTACATGGAGAACCCACACAGGCACGAGGAGAACATGCAAACTTGCTGGCGCCATATTATGAGTCACTTTAGGAAAAATAAAAAAAAATCCCTAAAAAATTGATGTTTAAGGTGTTTTTTTACTGCTCTCAAATGTAAAAAATGGTCAAGTTTGACCTGAACAGTATGTAAGAGTTAAAGGTTGTTGATTATAACCATGTATTCTTAAATCTATGTCATTTAAACACATAATTAATATCAGTTTAACAGAGAAATATGGGACATTTAAAGTCTAAGATTGTGTGTTTAAAGTGTGGTTGAACAACTATTCCTCCTCTGAAGGAGCTATACAACAATGTCTGGCATCATTCCCTCCATGTGTTGCTCACTGCCAGTGAATCAGGCTTTAATAAATCACACACCACTTCTTTCACCACATCATTCTTTGGAAACTTTGAGAGTGAAACGTACTGCCAGCTCCCCAACAGAGTCGAAATGTCCCACTCAAGTCCAGATTGTTTGGACTGTTCGAATAAGGAGAAATGATTTGAAATAAGTCAAAAGAAGTCAAAATATATTAGAGTTTAAAAGATGTCAACAGAAGATCTTCAATGGGACAAAAGTGAGATTATGTTTCGATGTTTTAAAGTTCAATTAAGTCCAATTTTTTACAACGTGGACACAGCAGACTCTGATCCTCGTTAATCTCTCTTAACTCCTCACATACTATTCAGGGTCAAATTTGCCCCATTTTTACATATTTCGTGTTTTTTCTCCATAAACGAAAAGTGTAAAAACTGAATAATAAACTCTCTCAGCTCTCTGAAAGCTTCATTAAAGATTAATCTCGCTTATTATCTGTGACTGATGACGTATTCATGGATGATTTGTTGTGCAGGAATTTAGTAGAGACTAATTAAAAAAGGGATATGATGAAGAGTCTGAATATGAACGGTATGTGAAGGTTAATGAAAAGCTTGTGAAGAAGAATAGAAAATAAACATGCATTCGATCCGGCGCAATTTACCTTTCAGACACACAGAGAAGTTGAAAATGCAACAATCACCCTACTTAACCTTTTCTTTAAACACCCACACCTGCTATTTATTGATTTTAATTGAGCTTTTTTAACAACATCCAACCCCAACACCACATCTTAGCCACGAAGCTGACAGAACATTTTGAGTTGAGTCACAGTCTGGCAGCTTAGATAGTGGATTTTTTTTTGGACAAAAGTGTGAAAATGATCAACATCTTGTATCAGATTCATTATGTTCCTCTACTGGCTCACCTCAGCGCCGTGTTTTCTCACCTTTTACTTTATAGTCGGAACACAGACGCGAGCCAAAGTAAGCACAAGAACAGGGCCGCATTGAAACCTGCAGATGATTCAGTCATTGAGAGTCCAGCCATGTCCCAGTCATTGATGAGTTTGTCACCTGGTGTGACGAATCTTTCTTGGAGCTCAACATGGCCAGGACAAAGGATATGATCACAGATTTCAGAACTTCAGACTATGAGACGACAATCGTTAAATACCAGCCAGTGTGTTTTGGGAGAAAAACAAACTCTGAATTGAATAATATATAGAAGAAGAATTGTGAGGTAATGTGCAAAAAGGGACATTATAGTGTTTGTTTTATATCTTAAACCTGTCGAATTTTCACATTTATTCAACCATGATACCCTTTTTTTATATCAGATTTTTATTGAATCAATCTTGTGCCATGGTTAGGTAACCTGTCTTTAAAAAAAACACAAAAGTAAGAATGAGAACAAGGCTGTATTGCAAATCTGCAGATGATTCAGTCATTGAGTGTGCAGCCATGTCCCAGTCATTGATGAGTTTGTTACCTGGTGTGACGAATCTTTCTTGGAGCTCAACATGGCCAGGACAAAGGATATGATCACAGATTTCAGAACTTCAGACTATGAGACGACAATCGTTAAATACCAGCCTGTGTGGACTGTGTGTTTTGGGAGAGTCACAAACTCTGAATTGAAGAATATATAGAATTACATTAGTTAGTGACATTAGTTTGCCTCACAAACCTGACGAACTTTCACATTTATAAAACCACATGTAGGAGTATAGGATGTATTTGATTTTGATTTGGTTGAGTGGTGGTGTTCCTCCCAAACACTACGGAGGAACATGGTAAAAGGCCGGCTGGGCACAGGTTCATTAAAGGTCATACCAGTCATCACAGGTGTGCTGATGGTGAGAGGCAAAAAGGTTTTTTAACTGTGCTCAGGAGCAAAGGGGCTATATTTTGTTTTTGTTTTATTGTGTAATTTATGTGAAAGGATTACAAAGTGTGCGGAAAGTGTGCACTGTGACATTTGGTAAGAAATTAAATACGTCATTTCATCAACTGGAAAAGACTGAATAGCCTTTGTTAATTGAGTGTGAATTGTAGTGGCAGGGCTTTTTAGTGAATCAATCTTGTGTCATGGTTTGGTAAACTCTAAACCCAATTATCAGGTGGTTTAGAAAGCTTATCATAGGTGAGTTTTAACCCAATATATCACTTACTTACTCCTCACAGCTTGCAGTGTAAAGCTCAAAGCTCTTTTCTTTCAGGACTCATCAACCCATCATTTCATTTACATGGTGAATTCCAGCCCCTTCGCTCCGGCTGACGGTTCGTGGCTCCTACATGGAAAACAAAATGATACACTAAACAAAGCCGGGTAAAAGATAATGCACCTCACCCCTGCATGACACTTTCGGCTTTTGAAAAAGTGTGTATGCATGTGTGTGTAGAAGCACTTTGTGAGCAGCTTTATGACTTCTTATTCTCTGACAGTACCTTTGACGCCATAATGATACTTGTGTTTTGATGTCTATTGAAACTGCACAGCTGTGATTAAACTAATTTACCCTTGTGAGCACTAATAAAGAGACCATGACGTTTTAAATTACTGGTGTGAATCATCTATCCATCCACCACTGATTCCTGTTTACTGTGTTTATTCAAAGCTGACTGATGAACCAGCTGCAACACGTCGAGTTGTGCAAACTTTTGTGCAACTCGAACAAAGACGTGTGAAAAATATTCTCTGGGCCTTTTTAATGTCATCTTTCCACCTCCATACTTTTCCTTTGCTCCTTATTTACCGTCTGAGCAAAATATAGTAGGGCAGTAGTAGGAATATAGTGGTTTGTGGACAAAATTACGCCTCCATAAAGGATATTTTGACTCCTAAAGAAAGCTGAAGTTCTCTTTTTTTGTAGATTACATCATTTATTTTTTACTGGACTCTTTATAAATCTACAGTAGATAACAATATAAACACTAAAACTCACATAATTCCCATTAAACATGAGCTTATAACCTCTTATACGACTATATAAGAACTTCAACTTCAGCTATAAATGAAGCAAGTCGTTGTTTTTATTGTGTGTGGATCGCTGGTGTGGATTATAACATCTGCCCTCTGAAACAACCCTGAAACTGTTTTATATCAACACAAACATATATAAAAAAAACCCCACTATGCCTGTACAACTTTGCTCCTAAATAAACAGAGCTGTAAAAAAAAAATCTGGCTCATGGTTGAAGCTAATTCCTGACACTACAATGCCAAACTTACAAAACAAAAATGCACAAATTACACATTCTTTTCTCCCAAAACATGTGAATTTTCCCACAGAAATGACGAAATATTATCTTAGGCTACAGTGTGAATTTGCTTTGAACGTGAAGTGTTTCCTGATCATGTTTTTATAACCCTTTATCTATCCCTTATTGCATCATATCCTTTTTCTTCTTCCCTCCCGAGTATGTAATAGATGTGTTATTTCTTGATTAATGTGACCTATTTCCGGTTGTCTGTGGATGCAGTGCGTCAAACTGTGCATCTGTACAGTGTGTTGTTGCGTTAGGACAGAAACTCCTGGGCTTTTCTCAGCAGTGCCAGCTGGCTCCTCTGGCTGCAGTCATACTACTCAGCTGATGTTCAGTCTGCTGTGAACAAGCTCAGTCTGTCTCACTGATTGTCAGCAGAAAGCATAAAAACACATTAAAGTCACCTATAGACGCTAAATAAATGGTGTTAAATGGAAAGGGGGGGCTTTATTACCGTTTTTCCATGCGTCAAAACACACAATTAAAACCAAAGCACACCGGATGTGAAGCAATGCATCCTTCAGAATAAAAGAAAGTACACATGAGCCATTTATGAACACAGAAAAATGCACCAGTTTGTGTCAATGCAACTGCAACTACATTTTTTAACTGTATTTGTGTCATTATGTTTCCTCAAACTGGTCATCTGGGTTGTTGCAAAATAAGTGTACTCTGAGCTGAGACTCTCTAAATGGTTTGCTCGTCACACATTCAGTGGAATAAAGAGCATTTCAAGTTCTTTAACAAGTTCAAAAGGTTAATGAACTCTAAAAAAGTAAAAATACTACTAGCAGAAGGAGACAGGGAATATCTTTCTGCCCAATATATGGATTAACATGCTACAACCTGAGGGGCAGTGAATTATCTAAACACACACACACACACACACACACACACACACACACACTAACCCAAACCTTAACCCCTTATCCAAAAATCAGCTTTTTACCAATTAGAGACACAGCTTTTCTCTCTAATTGGACAACCCATCCCCAATTAAATGTTCTTTTACACACATACACAAACACACATATAAGATCATGATAACATTTAGGGGACACTACATACACTTACATTTATTAACTGAACCACTGATGCACTGGGCATTGGGAATAAGGCGGCTTTTGCCCCCAATTAACTGATCCTAAATCTGAAATATGTCCCCAAAAGTAGCTTATGGCCGACCACAAATACTATTATTAATACTATTTGTTATTTTGTATTTTCCAAATATTTAGAGAAATTGTATTTTGATGCTTTTGCAACATTGTTTTTGATGCTTAAATGCTTGATTTTAATTGTATTGAACTGATTGCTGCTGCAGACTATACATAAAGAAAAGAAAGAAAGTGATTTTGTGACATTTAGCGGTTTAAAAAATCGTGCATTTTAGCATTAAAGTCACTTTTCAAGTTCCAAATACATTTTACAAGCAGCTAAACAAAATAAAAGTTGCACGGTTAATCTAAAAAGTTGCAAATCTGGCAACAAAATTGCTCAGTTGGCATCGCTGCGTGTTTTACTCCTGCGGGGCAAACCGGTGCTGTCTGCGGCTTGCTGCAGCTGCTTGACTGCGCTCGTATTTCATCGGGAGTGTGTGTGTGTGTGTGTGTGTGTGTGTGTGTGTGTGTGTGTGTGTGTGTGTGTGTGTGTGTGTGTGTGTGTGTGTGTGTGTGTGTGTGTGTGTGTGTGTGTGTAAACCCTCACACCGAAAAGGAAGGAAGGCTCTTGTTGAAACTTGAGGACATGCGGCGTCTCTTCCACAAACTTTCCGCAGAAGCAAACTCTCGCTCCCGAGCTGAAGAAAGACCCGACGCTTGGAGAATGAACTGAAGAAGCGGAGAGAGAGAGGAAGAGGAAGAGGAGAGGTGAGGAGAGGAAGAAGAAGCCGTTCACCCCCATTGATCCTGTATCGAGGTATTGATTTAAGGCTTGGCTGTGTGATAATACAGCTGTTGTGAGGAATAGATGCATGTTTAATTAGAAATGTGATGATTTTTAAACACAATCTAGGAGCAGTTTCTATAGTTTGCATCAGATGTCAGGCTTAAAAAATCCAAATGAACTTAACACTAAATGACATGCAGGCTACCGGTTTTCTAATAGGTTGCAGACTATTTTTAACTTTTATACAAGCTGCAGGATTCATCAAAAGACATTTTTATGCAGGACCAGTCTGTGCTCACACCGTCTGAAGGAACACACTCAAGGCTTTTCACAGCAAAGTCCAGCACACACACACTCACACACATTGACACACACATAAAAGTAGATGGAAAGGTGTGTGTGTGTGTGTGTGTGTGTGTGTGTGTGTGTGTGTGTGTGTGTGTGTGTGTGTGTGTGTGTGTGTCCAGTGCTGTTTCCATGAGCACCAGTATCTCATCTGTTGGGAAACCAGTTCAGACAGCAGCAGCAGTAATGAGCTATTCTCAGTCATTGTTAGATATTAAAATCAACAAATGACTAATAAACTAATGATGCTGCTGCTGCTTGGCTTCCAAGTTAATAAACATGGAGCAAGTATACAATCTGACTTTTTCCTCTGAAGGCTTCGGGTCATTTAACTGAGAGAAAACAGGGTGAAGACCTTTTAAAATGACCTGTACAGGCTTTAAGAAGTGGAGTGCTACTTTTAAAGAGCTTACTTTTCCTCTTTTGGTTGCCACTGTGTTGCAGAAGTGTTAAAGTCTGTCCTAAAACAGTAATCAGGTGCACAAATGAACATTGAAACATGTTTTTCTTGCTGTAATGATTCCTCCTGTTCATACTGACCAAGTGATGGAGGCTAATATGAAGCTTTAGTCATCCAAATTAGTCAAATAGCGTAGATATCGTTCAACTATCCATCGAGACAAAAAGAGGTTAGGAGGACTGTAAATGTATAAGATATCGGCTTTATTTGACTTACTCAAGATGGATAAAGCTTTATATTTGCTTCAGATAAACTTTTATGATTAATTTCTGCTCATTTCAGTCTTTTTAATGCCAGATTGAACAGAAAAACACTATCCATCGAGACAAAAAGAGGCTAAAAAGACTGTAAATGTGTAAGATATTTGCTTTATTTGACTTACTCAAGATGGATAAAGCCTCATATTTGCTTCAGATAAACTTTTATGATACATTTTTCCCCAAATTAGAACAAAGATCTTGTTCTTCATCACTTACATTGTGAGCACATGTGGAGAAGATCTTCTAAAGCTCAGTATGAACAGGAGGAATGATCACAGCGATGTTCATTTTGAGCTCCTGATCTCTGGTTTTAAAGAACAGACCTGAAACATGGTGAAACCGCCCTTTTAAAACAACTCTTTGGCAACTTTTAGGTTTGTTGTTTTGTTAGTTTTTTAATTAGATTGTATTATTGTGAGGCGTATGGCGAACTTTTATAGGGATTCTTTTTTTTTTATAGGACACATAATGAAATCCACAAGTGCTGAGATTAGCCGATCAGTCAATCGGGATGAAAAATAAACTCCACACTTTCTTCAATGAACGAGTCATCTGGCTCCATCCTGTGTAATATAATACAATTTACTGCTTTGGCCTGTTTTATATTAATGCATGTTATATATCTTTGTGTTGAAAAAGACACTTAAAACATGTCGGCTAGTGTTTGTCAGAACGTTTAAATTATGTTTTTCACATTTGATAGACTATAAACAATCCACTTCAGCACCATCACACACTGCCGCCTCAAGATAATAATAATATTTTTATGGTAGAAGTTCAATATGAGGTTTATTTGGATGCAAAGTAAAGCCAAGCATTCGTGCAAAACAGATATAAATCTCAACTCTGAATAAATCAAACTTAACTAACAGTCTATAATGAATAGCAGATAACTGATTTATTAATGTTATATGTGCAAATGTACATATTGTGATACAGCTAAAAAGAGTCAGATTTGTATTTTTTATGTGTATTAAGTTAAGAACTGGCTGATTTGACCATTTATACTGTAAGATAATATGAAATTGTCACCCAACAGAGATTATCCTGTACATATATAACATAAAGATACTATTTCAGGTCTCATTTTTTTAAAATTTACATCAATTTTATTGAGGTGCTTTTGATTTTCCAGCTGTTCAAAGGCAACAACACACATTCCTCTTTAACTATTTGAAACATAAACTGCTCCCTAATCAGAAAAAATAAATACTCCAAGCGTATCACAGTTTATGTCATTGCCACGATATAAAAATGACATTTAGCGCGATGCAGGAATTTGCCAGTATTGCCCTCTTCTGAATTATATAATGTAAAAAGATCTATAAAGTACAGCTGCAGAAGCTGACGGAAAAATTATCCTCATCCTGTCGCTCAGCGTGCACATTTAAAATGTTTTGTCTCTGCTCTCTCTCTCACTCTCTCTTGGGTACTAATATATTCACCACATATTACTCCTCTCATAAAAAGACTGTAAATGGTTAAAAGAGCCCTCCTCTGAGTGTTTTAGCTGTGCGACAGATGGATGTGTTTCAAATTGTAGTTACAGCCAAGTTGGCAAGTCCAGCTCAAATGTGGTTCTGTGATTTACAGTTGGTCCTGCAGTGATTGCATGCTAGTGTGAGTTTGTGCCGACTCATTGCAGACATTTTTTGAGCCCTGCAAACCTGGTACAGTAGTTTTGTTCATAGAAAATCTCCTTGTTTTGTTTTTTTTGGGTTTCTTTCAGTAGGAAAGATGCAGGCTGCTGCCGTCGCTCTGACTGTACTGAGCGCTGTCTTCAGCCTGGACTGTCTGTCCGCTCAGGGGTCCAAACCGAACCAGATTCATCACCAGAGGGACGGAAATGCTCGAAATGAGGAGACGCCACCGAAGCAGAAGAACCAGCCGCACATTATATTCATCCTCATAGACGACCAGGTGTGTGTAGGGTTGAGTGTGTGTGAGTAGGAGTGCTCAGATGATGTTTCCTGCAGCAATTATATTACATATAACAAGCTGTTAATGTGAATACAACACCAGATAACTACTCTGAATACAGGATTTTACAAATAAGCCCAAAATATCAACTATATAATGACATTTATATAAGGATAGATGATTTTTTAAATGTATTTTACACCAATTATAATGTATTACTTCGTTTAAATGTATATTTTATTTACATTTCTGCATCTCATAAAACATAGAAAACTTTGTAGTCAGTTTTTCATGATCCAGTTTCAAGCTGCTTTGACATTTACTCAACTTTAAGAACATATTGTGTATATTACAAATAAATAAAAATCTAACATTTTAGTACCAGAAGAAAAAGGAAAAAATTATGTTTGTATTATGTATGCGTATGTGTGTATGTATAACGTAATGTAGATGTGGGGCAAAAACATTACATTTATAAATTAACAGGTTTTATTATGGCATAAAATTGGGAATATCCTTTCAAGTCAAAAATATTTTTTTTTAAATGATTTTTTTTCTTTCTTGTAATGGAAGAAAAAACTCAATCACATATAATAATAATAATAATAACTTTATTTTATATAGCACCTTTTAAATACAGAGTTTAAAAAATGCTTTGACAGACAAAGCAAAAGCAGCACAACACAAAGCAAAGACACACAACACAGAGAACACTGACAAGATGAAGGTAGAGCACAATGAAATACAGTAAGGAGATGATGAGAACATAATATGAGAACATATAAATAAGATAAACGAGATAAAGTAAAATAAAATGAAATAAAAGACAGTAACAATAAACAAACAAACAAACAACATCACATAAAAGCAAGTCTGTAAAAGTGAGTTTTGAGAAGTGATTTAAAAGAAGTCACTGAATCTGCGAGCCTTATTTCTATTCTACTATTGTATGTTCAAATATGTGTATGAACTGACTGAGGGATCAGTTTCAAGGCGGCTGGCCCACCCGATGCTCTCAATGGCCAATTTGACTCTTATGAAAACAGCTTTTTTTGTAACTTCAGGGTTAGAAAAACCAGCATCTAGAAATGGTTACAGTGTAGTGACTATGTGCTGCCCTCAAGAAGCCACTGAGGAGCAGCGGCTGTGAGGTTTAGTAATGACTCGTGACTCTTTGTTGTTTCTGTTTGCTTTTCTTCTCACATGAAATAAACCAAAATGTTCCCAGAGAGGGAAAAAACCCAAACAAATGGGCATGAACAAAATACTGGGAGCTCAGCTTGGCATCTCTCTCACAGAGCAGCAACTTAAATTTAACATCTCTATCAGATATCTGACAAAAAGGATGCTTTGTCTGGTGGTCGGAGGTTTAAACATGAACACATATAAAGCTGTAAATGGCTCCTACACTCAGAAAGATATAGAAGTTTGTATAGGAATCAGTTTTGCAATGACAGCAGTTACTATTATCTGTTACTAAATGTGAATAATGTGAATCTGAAACATATAACTAAACTATTTTATGGCTCCGTGACTCTGAAAACAGGGTTTCAACGACATAGGTTACCATAACCCGACCATCAAGACTCCCACGCTGGACAAGCTGGCGGCGGAGGGCGTGAAGCTGGAGAACTATTACGTTCAGCCCATCTGCACACCGTCACGCAGCCAGCTCATCACCGGCAGGTACGGACGCCTCCTCAGAGCGGCCAACTGCATGAAATTTGAGTAATGTGTGTGTGCATCTGCTCGTCCGTCTTGACTTTTTTTTTTTTAAGTTACTTTAGTTAAAGCAAAGTCCTGATGTCAGTAGGATTCATGCTAATACTGAAATTAACAACTATTTTAAAGTTTTTATTTGTCTGTCAATTATTTTTTTCAATTAATTATTTTGTTTTTATGTCAAATAGCAAAAAAATGCCATTGCCCCAAAGGCCAAAGCAGCGTCTTTAAATGACTAATTTTGTGTATTTGACTTGAATCACAATGACAAAGTAATGAATTAACAAATCCTTTCAGGGCTAATTCATACACTCTGGTCTTATTTTGCTCTGGTTTCAGTGTCAGATTGCTGTAGAAATGTGTCAAATGTCTTTTTTTTAGTTCATTAGATTATTAGTTCAAGGTAAGATAAGACTTAATTGATCCTCAGGGAGTAAATTCACATGTTACAATAGTACAAGAAACAGGCAGGAAAGAGGTAGGAAACCATATTTTTCTACTTTTACTTGAGATGGCTGTGAAACTGTGGCATTAATTTAAAGAAAAGCGGATGTGAAGATTTGTGTATCGGCTCATCTGTGCAGTTAACGCGATCCCGACTTTGTTAATTCTGTTTATCAATAAGCTTAATTTGTTCTGAATGTCTGATACTTTGCTGGTATCTGTTAGTTCAGAGCGGTCTGACACGAAAGATGTTGAAGCTGACCAAAGAGTAGCACAGATATTGAGTCTAAAGCTCTGGTGTGAATGAAGTAGCTGCTCTGAATAATCTGATTATTGATTAGTGAAACTAAAAGATCCAACCTCTATCTTTACTATTGGGTACAAATGAATCCCTGATCATCTGTACCTTGAACAAACGACAGTAACTAGTTTTTTTTCTTCCAGATATCAGATCCACACAGGACTGCAGCACTCCATCATCAGACCTCGTCAGCCCAGCTGTCTGCCGTCACACATGGACACGCTGCCCGAGAGGCTCCGTGAGGCCGGATACACCACACACATGGTCGGCAAGTGGCACCTGGGCTTCTACAGGTAAGATAGAGACTGCACAGACTATAACCTGTTATCAGGAATGTAGTTACAAAGAATTGAATGACTACAGAGTTATTATATTATTTTAGATTCCAAGACAACAGAGCTTGATTTATTACTTTTCCTCCTCACTTAGACGTGTTTGATTATTTGATTTTGTTCAGGTATTAATGTGTTCTTCATCTGCCTGATGTGGTTATTGCTGCTTATTGACAGCTACTCAACTTTATATCTATTTATTGCAAACAAAGCTGATTTTAGCAATGTTTATTTTATCGTTTAATAATCCCAGGTTAAAAAAGCACAGCAGATTTCATTATTGAAACTGGACCAATATGAAGGCTCCCTACTTTCTAAGCAGTCTGGTAGTTCAATAAATTTAGGCTGGACCACCACCAAAAATGAACCTTGCCAGGTTGCTGGATTTGCGAGATCACAACATCAAATCATCACGTGAGAATCCATCTCATCAGGCTTCAAGTTATGAGCTTGGTGTGGTTGAGACCAATCAGGGTCCTGTGAGGATTCTTGTGTTTTTCTTGTAATTTTCTTGAATCCAGCTGCCTCATAAGGTAATATGATGATAGACAGAAGGTTCATCCAAGTAGTATTAAGTATTTTTTGAAGGCGCCCACCCTTCTCCAAACTATTGCCAAGGAGGACTTCTCAATAAACCATCTTACACTGAACAAAGAGGCTGGGTTTTAATGGTTTCAATTGAATTAAGTAGAACCTAATAAAGCAGTTTGCCAGTTATCTTCCAAACACTGCTCAAAAAGAAGTAATACATGGATTTAGATAATAGAAAACACTGTATATAGTATTGTGATTGCCATTGTTAGCAACTTTTATCAAACAATGTTGAAAATCTGATGCTCAGTCCTCTTTCTCTTTGACTTTTCTTCCAGGAAGGCTTGCCTGCCCACCAGAAAGGGATTTGACAGTTTCTTTGGTTCATTAACAGGAAGTGTGGATTACTACAGGTATGATCATTATTATTACTGGAATAAACAAGTTAGCAATGCATAGACTTGAACTATCTACAGACTGATTTGCATTATCACTGCCTGTCTTTCCTAATCTGGCATTAACATGCGACATGTGTCCGGATGTCCCATCTGGATGAGGAGAACGCATGTTAAAGCAAAGTGCAAATACACAAAGAACACACTGTGATCAGAATAACCACATCTGGAGGTGGTCTGGTCCACATTGTACAATCTGTACAGTGTGACTACATCCTGTCAAGTTGAAAGGTCGCCTGGCTGAGACTGTGTCTTCCTGCTGGCTGAAGCAACAGCTACAGAGCATATAAGTAATGACAGAAGCTGTATAGCTTCCCTCCTAAATATTATAAAGGATGCCTCAACATGGCATTGCTTCCCTTGACCTATGCGCCAACACCAGGGGCGGCTGTGGCTCAGGAAGTACAGCGGTTGTCCACCAACAGAAGGTTGGCGGTTCGATTCACAGCTCCTGCAGTCCACATGTCGATGTCTCCTTGGGCAAAGTACTTGACTCCAATTTGCTCCCTCTGCCTACGTGGAAGCCCCTGTCATCGGTGTGTGAATCTGTGAATGTGACATGTAGTGTAAAAGCACTTTGAGTGGTCAAAAAGACTAGATAAATATATAATATATAAGTACAGTCCATTACTGTCTTACCAATAAGCTCATTAAGATCTGTTCAAGGTGCAGACAGAATGGCCATAACAAGAGCACGTATTAATATCAGGTTTAAATGCCTGTAGATTTGATGCCGCTATCCCGAAAATTGGTTCTTTCCATTAGCTGACGTGTCTATTTTTCCTTCACTTGCGCCTCTTCCTCACGTTTTAGCGCCTCCCCAGTGGGTGATGCAAGAGAGATGCACGAAAGCGAGGATGGAAGAATTTAATTTACCAATTAAGACGTCGTCACCCATCGTTTGATCAATCTCCAGTATTTACAATCAATCACATCACAGGTTAATTCCACTTCTCTTTCATTTCCCATAAGTCATACTGCATTTCTCCATCTGTCTCTAGTTACGGGTCCTGCGATGGCCCGGGTCTGTGTGGGTACGATCTCCATGACGACGAGAGCGTGGCGTGGGGCCAGGAAGGAAAGTACTCCACCGTGCTCTTCACACAGAGGGCTCGCAAGATCCTCGAGAGTTACGACCCAACAGACAAGCCGCTCTTCCTGCTGCTCTCCTTACAGGTGTCGTGCTTATGTTTGACATCCCAGAAATTAATTTAATCCTCTCAGAATTATAAAGATTGAATTGTTTGTTTCAGATACCGTCAAAGATGCTAAACATATTTTAGAGAACAATGAAGCCTGAATAGATGTTTTAATGCTATGTTAGTTTATGTCTGGTTGTAGGAAGTAAACAGAGTTGGAAACACATGGAGGCCACATTGAAGTGTTTACTGTGCTGTCCATGAGCACCAGTAATTTATTCTGACACACTATTTAGGGCCCGATGAACTCTAACTGTTAAATTAAAAACGTGCCATGCAGAAAATTTAACTTGTGTTTTAACTTAAAAGAGGAATATTTGCTTGATTTTTGTGGTCCGTCATGTTCATTTGATTTCAGGTTGTGTGTGTGGAGGATTGGAGGGTTTGAGACAAGGAACAGCAAAATAATTGATTTTCCCAGCAGTAGAAAGTAGGAAAGTAGGAACACTGAGTTCCAGCTCATGCACTTTGAATAAAGAGGCTGACAGGAAGCAGGGAGGGAGAGAGAGAGAGAGAGAGAGAGAGAGAGAGAGAGAGAGAGAGAGAGAGAGAGAGAGAGAGAGAGAGAGAGAGAGAGAGAGAGAGAGAGAGAGGAAGGACCTGCAGCAGGGGTCCCTTGCCAAATTCAAACTAGGGATGCTGTGATTATGGCGCTTTAACCACTCGACTACCCAAGTGTTCCCCATTTCTGTCACTTTTAATGTGCACAGACAAGTTAAGCCTTCTAGGAGAGGCTGTCTGAAAGTGTGTGTGAAGTATGCTTTTAGTGTTAAGGGGCATTCTGGGAAATGTAGGTAATCACTAATTGATGTAGAGGTACACCAGAAAGTGGTGTAACCCCAAAAAACATGACATTATTCTATCCAAAAATATTGTAGCTATATTAATGTTGGTAATGTCAACAACAAACGGTGTCAGCATCTATAATAAGACACTTTCCTTCTATTATAGTTGATCATACCACCATGATAAGATGCTCTCTTTCAACTATAACTTTAAACTTTACAAAATGAACACGTGCAGATTAATTGTCTAAATGTTTTCCACCAGGCGGTTCACACTCCTCTTCAGACCCCAAAGTCCTACATCTACCCGTACCGTGACATGGCCAACGTCGCCAGGAGAAAGTTTGCCGCCATGGTTTCTACAGTGGACGAGGCGGTCCGTAATGTCACCTACGCCCTCCGAAAGTATGGATACTACCGAAACAGCGTTATCATCTATTCTACTGACAATGGTGCTCAGCCGTTCACAGGCGGGAGCAACTGGCCGCTACGAGGTCGCAAGGTATCATTCACTAATTGAATTTTGTGTCATACTTTTATGTGCTTTAGAAATGTTTATGTGATTTTAATCCATGTTAGCGCGTGTCGATTGGTCGTTCAGTTGGTCGACTACTTTTGTTCAGACTGAATCAACTATTGGATCGATTATTATGAAATTTTATGAAGAAAATCATGATTTCCGACACTGAATCCTAAAAACCTTGGTTATACCCTTACTTTTCCTCTAGTGTCGCCAGGTTGTCATTGTTGCTTTTGAGTTGAAACGCTTCAACAACTGTTGAAAGGATTGCCATGAAATCTGGCACAGACATTCATGTTCTCCTCAGGATCAATCTTAAAAGATTTTGATGATCCCCTGTGGCAGCTATGACTTAGAAATTACCTCTTTGTATTTCCACACACAGTGTTTTCTTGCTCAGCTGGTGTGGATTAATAGTATTAAAGAGGTAATTTCATACTAAAAGGACTGTAACTTTGGAAGATACCCATTTCATCTGACTAACTCTGCAGACTGACGCCTGCAGATACTTCATATTGGCTTCATATAAACTTTTGAATGTGTTTTTGGACAGATAACTGGATTGGATTTATCCCTCATCTCATGCATTGGAAGTGCATTAGAGAGCCATTGTGTAATAGTCGGTATAAACATAGTATGGACTGGTTTAAGAAAAAGATGAAAATCTGTGTTGAGTTAACATGAATAAAGAAAGACTGCAATCAAAGTTGATAACTGTGTTTTCAGGGTACGTACTGGGAGGGAGGAATGCGTGGGGTGGCGTTTGTACATAGCCCTTTGCTGAAACGCAGGAGACGGGTCTCTAAAGCTCTTCTTCACATCACTGATTGGTTCCCCACACTGGTGGGCCTGGCCGGGGGAAACATAAGCCAGGTTAGTGGTACTCAGAACTATATTTGAATAACAAAAGTAGTGAATGTTTGCATTTTTCTGCCTCTTTTTTATCACTTTTTTGTGTTTGGCTTTGTATTTGCTTGCATGTTGTTTGTTGTTTCTTAGCCAGGCCTCATCTTGACTACAGGATAGTAAAGATTAAATACCATGAACGAGGCATTGTCATTGAGTGCATTACTGACCATTTTAATGTGCTGCAAAACAGAGCAGAGATAACAATGTAAGGCTCTTCCGCTGGATTTTAGTTCTGTATGTTTTTCTAGCTATCTCACCAAACATTTTTACTCCACTATAATCTGTTCTGCGGTAATCTGACTCGCTCTGTGCCTCCTGCTGAAATTATATTAATGCTTGAGTTTATTTGCTGTCATGGTTAAAGCAGCATGAAAACCTCAATCAACATGAATAACTGTCTTGGCCTCAGATTTTACTAATGTTCAGGATACACTGCTACTGTAAAACTGTCCTTTTTTTTTACTATGATGTCGATAAATGTCTGTTGAACTGTTTTGATGAGGGCACTTTTAATAGTTCAGACATAAATTACTTTTATGTCCAAGTATGTGCACAGCTCCCAAAAAGCTTTGTTGGCTTGTTATGCTTCATGGGCTCCACTGCCAAAGTAGATAAGCACAACTATCTTGACTGCAATCACAACAATATCTGATTAATATATGAACTCGATAGCCTCTATTACCTAAGAAAATCTTATTATTTATTCCTGTGTGGTCAATGGACAAGTATTTGTTCTGGCAACATCAATGCAGGAAACATGAAGACAGTTTTTTATGGTTTCACAGAACCTCCTGGGGCCTCTCATTAACCTACACATAACTCCTTGTGCTCTTTCTGTTTTCTGTGCTTGTCTCCCTGTTAGAGTCAGGGTCTGGATGGTTTTGATGTTTGGCCCACCATCAGCGAGGGAAAGGAGTCACCTCGCCAGGAGATCCTTCATAACATCGACCCGCTGCACAAATCTGTTGCTCCAAGTACGACTGCACGATCTGGACAAATTATTGTATATCAGTATCGAAGCCAAATATCTCGATATCGATACGATATATGATATATGATATATGATACAAAACAGCATAATAACACCAAATGGACATTACAGTGCAGTTACTCAACAAAATAGTGTATTAATCAAAGCAGACAAATAACTGTCTTAAGCTGTGTTTAAATAAAAAATAAAAAAAATTTCTGCAGCCTCTACTTTGCAACAATGCTTAACAATATTTTAAATATAACAGTGAAAATTAAGTCTTTGGCTACATTAAAATAAATACATTAAAAATAAATAAATAATGTATTATGCTGTAATGTCTGCTTTGACACAATGCTTCACAGATTTATAACACTTATTGTAAACAGCACTTAACTAGTAAACTCGGGGGGAGGGGGCATTTGATATCGTCCATATCGTTGCTTTTTGCGATATTAATATCGTGCACGTTCATATCTAGATAGATAGATAAGATAACGATATATTGTTCAGGCCTAGCTCCAAGTATGACGTGGGACGCTAATAGCGCAGAATGAGTCTCAGGTAACCAAAATAAGGAGAATACGGTTGTTCTCAGACGCTACTCGAGTAATTTCAAGGCAAACTCCTTACTCATTATGAGATAAATTATTAAAATGCACACATATACTGTAGCAATGGGTTGTCAACTACCTAATTCATGAATTTTTAAATGTGAACTCATATAAATCTAGATTAAAGCTTTCGACCACATCTTAGTTTTCTCAGTGGTCATGGATATTAGTAAGATATCTGCACATGATTAATAATAATTAATAATTAATTTTCCAACTGAGCAAACTCCAATCTCCTGATGAGCATTGTGAGATGAGTGTTAAAAAAAAGCTTTAAAAAAAGCTAATATGTGCATCTTGAGTGTTAACAGTATATTCAGTTTTAAGCTAGCAGTGTAAATCTAGGGTTAGCAATGTCTAACAGCTGGTCAGTCTACCGCTTTGGTCCAGACTAAAATGTTTGTGAGACTCTGGATAACCTTGATGATCCTTTACCTTTCCACTAGCATCATCATCAAGTCAAAATTTAAGACCAAATATCTGCAAAACTAACAACATTCATATTAATCTCAACTGTACTTTGTGTTTACAGCATTAGCAATAGCTACGTGTTAAAATACGCTGGTGAACATGGTAAACAATCCACCTGCTAAACATCAGCATGTTAGCATTCAGCTCAAAGCGTCACTGTGCAGCTTCACAGAACTTGCTACTGTAGCTGTTAACACATGCCTATACCACAGTTCGGGATACTTTCAAACCAGATTGAGAAGAGTGGGAAGATAAAAACAGAGAGCAAGGAACCAAGACAAGAAGTAAACACAATTAAGAAAAACAGGAAAGTAGGGAAGAGAGAAATTAAGATAACATGGGACTAAGGATTTATACAAGGAAGACAAAGAAGATAGACATATAAGCCCCAGTGTCTCTTATAGTTATGTTGTATTAAAAAATGATGTTATTTTATCTGCTTACACAGCATCAACAACACTAAAAGAGTCTTTACTTCATATTTCTAATTTACTTGTGTGTTTTCTTTGATTTGGCAGTGAAAGCACCAAAGGATCCCACCTTTAAGAAGCTAAAGAAAAAGAAGAAGGTTCTGAAGCAGCAACCAAAGCAGAAGTCAGCGTTCAAGTTAAAGACCACAAAGAAGCCTCGGGCGTTTTCCCATCAAGCTGCTAAACTAAAACCCAAGCCTAAATCAAAGCCCATTCCCAAACCGAAGCACAAGTCCCTCCCGAAATTGAAGCCCAAACCCAAGAGCAAAGTCTACTCTCAGCATCAGCCACTGCCCAATTACAAAGTCCATCTGAAGGTCCACTCCAGTGGTACTCCATACGGCCACCGGCAGCCGTCGGTGTCAGGAACATCTCGCCCCACATCTCAGCCTCAGATACAATCACATTTCAAGTCAAAATCCTGGCAGACTATACCCCAAAACAGGGAACTGTCACAATCAGGACCATCTCAGTTAAAATCTAAGACACAGATGAAATTGCATTTAAAGTCCAAGTCTAAAAGGACGTTACCCGAATACCAGAACATGTCTCTACCGGAAACAACCCTACCCCAAATCCACCCAACGACCGAGTTCAGGTTTCAGCCCCCGCAGCCAGTGTGGGACACATCAGTCCAGGCTGCCATCAGAGTTGGAGACTGGAAGCTGCTAACAGGAGACCCAGGCCACGGAGACTGGGTCCCACCACAGGTACTGATACTGCATTTTAGGTCCAGGTAGTCTTATTGATTCATAGGGAAACAATCACACAACCAGCATACAGAAACAGCATGCTTAAAGCCAGACAACTAACAAACAAGCTAGAAAATAAAGTCATAAAAAACATCAAATAGTAAAGGAAGATTGAAGTTTTTTCCATTTATAAAGGTGCATGATACCTGAAACCAGTTCTGCCAAAATTATTACAAACATATGGAATATCTAAGGATAAGCAATTTTTAAATAATCTTGTACTTTACTTACAATATTTAAGATTTATATTATATTATATTATTATCGACAAAAAGGTGATACAAAGTGAAATTTACTTAACATCCTGTGATAAACAGTACAGAATAACTCTAATCAAGTACAGACATCAATGTTGACTGACAAATAATAAAAGCACACAGTCTTTAATTATATACGGGAAGCCTACTTTATTCAAATTTGAGGCTAAATGTTTAATATGAATCTTGACTAGCAGCCTGCTAGAAATCCAAATTCAAAAAGTGTGTTGTGGTTACCATTTTAAGTTTTAATAGCATAGATAGTCAGCGATATGGGAATGTGAAGGTAATAACAATGTACTAAATCTAATCTGCATTTAAAGGAATGTTTCAATATTCTGGGAAATATGCTTGTTTGTTTTCTTACAGAGGGTTTGATGAGAACATTGATACCACTCTAATGTTTGTACAGTAAATATGAAACTACAGCCAGCAGCTATGTAGCTTAATTTAGCGAAAAGACTGGAAAAATGGGGAAAACGGCTAATCTGGCAACCAGCCGGGACCCCAGGTAGTTACAGGTCCCGGCCAAGAAATAGTCTGCCATATAATCTCCATTAAATGCTGAATTTCAAGTCGCCTTGGTTATTGTGTGGAACTGAAAAATTAGATAATAAATCAACTTTTAGAGGTTCTGGTCAGTGGATTGTTACCATTGGAGAAATACAGTGTGTGTGCTAAATACAGACAAGTAAAGGGGAATCAATCATCTAACTCTCTTTAAGAAAGTGAATAATCTCCCAAAATGTTGAAATATTGCTTTAAGGTATGTCTGTTATAAACAAGGGATATCTGGAAAGCCTCAAAGGCAGAGTGAAGCGGAGTTAGAGCCTAAGTTGGAGTGGAAGCAAGTGCATACTATAAAACTGTGTCATCTGCATAAAATGAATGAAATGAATCTCAACACTGATTAGATGGAATGTTATTTATGCATAGTATAAATAAAATCCATTTGGTGGTTTAGATCCAAGAGCAAAACTGTAACACATTTATTCTGACTATATTAACTCTTCTGTTTCATAATTCAGAATCAGAAACATGTTTACTGCCAAGTAGGTTTACACATACAATTGCCTTGGTATCGTGGTGCATAACAATCCAAAAGTAGAAGGTAAAAGAAAAAAATTAAGTACCTATTCGAAGAGAGCTCTTACGACGGCGAATGAGGTGTGGGGGGGAAAAAAAGACCAGGAGGAGGGGAGGTAATACTTCGAGAGAAAAAATTAGATATTCTCTGACATTATAAAGTTGCAAATTTGCGAGCAATAAACCCACAAACTTATGAGAAATACAATGTCTTTTCAAAGTCTGGATGCTTACGATGATATGGTGATTCTGGGCTAAGATAACAAGTATCTTCTTATTGCTAAACCCCACTGAAAAGTACAATTTGGCACGGCAGGCATAATGCACGACGAGCAACTTCTCTGCAGTGTTGCAAAGTGAGGCTATGTGATTGCTTGGCAGAATAAAACGCCTTTTTTCCCAAATTTTTTCTCGAAATATTACCCCCCCCCCTCCTCCAGGTCAGTATTTATTTATTTTTTTTACATCTAGGGCCCCAATACGCCGTTGTTGGATCTCGATCATGAAGAACATAAATCTAACATTTTGATCCACAGGTTCTTCCCACTCTTCCTGGTCGCTGGTGGAACCTTGAACGAGGCTTTTCGATATACTACAAATCCCCCATCCACAAAAACGTGTGGCTGTTCAACATCACGGGCGACCCGTACGAGCGGCAGGACCTGGCAGACCAGAGACCCGACGTGGTGCAACGTCTGCTGGCCCGGCTCGTCTACTACAACCAAACGGCCGTGCCGGTTTACTTTCCACCCGACGACCCACGAGCCAATCCCAGCCAGCACGGTGGAGCCTGGGTCCCCTGGGTGGACGAAGAGGAGGATAATGAGGGAAAATATGATGGGGTCTACAAGAAAAATAAAAATAAGAAGAAGAGGAAGAAGAAGAAGTGCCAGCTGTGTAAGCTGAAGTCGTTCTTTCTGAAACTGAACACCAGGATGATGTCCAATCGGATCTGATTCAGATCGGTGAACATTTTCAGCCACGAGATGAATGTCAGACTTTTAGAATGTTTTTTTATTTTTATTTTTTACATTTTAACATCTTCTGCAAACTGGTGAAAAATTGGTTAAGTTGGTTAATTCCACTAAGGTTTAGCTGAAGTGAACTTCTTTCAAGAACTCATGTAAAACATGTCCTTCCACTGGTTTTCATTTGCTTCTTATTCAAGTCAAAACAGGTGATTTTATTTTATTATTATTCTGAAACATTACTGTCATTATGTCATGTAATTTACAGTATAGACCAGAGGTTTTCAGACAGTAAGGTACGAAGGTGAGAGTTGAAAGTAGGTACTCTCCCATTGGTAGAGTTGAAGGGGAGGGAAGCGTGTGCATGTAAGTATTGTAAAAAAAAACAAAAAAAAAACGGGAAGTTAGTTATTGGCTGCTGATTTGGCTGCTTATCTACACAGTCAGCAGTTGAGGCTGCAACTCATGGAGGCAATTAATTAATTTGACCTCCATCTCAGGGGCATAACTCATTCCAATCTGAACACACAGACATGATTAAGAGCTTTACATTCAGTGTGACTTTCACTTATTGAGTATATTATATATATTTTAATACATCATGAATAAACATCTGTAAATCTGAATATAAAAACATAGAAAAATTACGCTCCTTATAACTCCCAACTTGCCTGAGAATCATCCATAAACACTTGTAGTATAAAGAATAACTTTATAGAAGGCCGATGCGTTTTGGCCCTTATGACCCTCATAAAGGCCATAAGCTGAAACGTATTGATCACGATCAAGTGTTGCTGGATTTTTGACCTCTTTAGACTTTTCTTCCTTCTCTGTGCATATTGGAAGTTGGTGAAATTAAGCCTGAAACCCGTTTTCTGCCTCTACAGTTATCACATTTTTAACTTGTCGTCAGTATCAAAGTAAAACACTGATACTTGTCTGACTGTTAGTGGGTACATGTCAAACAGGAACTGCCAAATGAGCCTAAAAGTAAAAAAAGATAAACAATAAGCTGGGCTCAGATTGATTCCCACAGATAACCAACTAACTGGGACAGAGGCAGATGTCTCGGTTGTGTGTCTGAAAACCTCTGGTATAGACTGGTATAGATTCTGGTCATACATGTAGCATATGTACTTTCAAAGATCTGATCTGAGCTTCGGGATCTGAGGTGACACTGACAGTCCTACTTTTCATTTGGAGATTTAAAGGGCCAGTTCACTCAGAAATCACACATTCATATTTTCTCACTTAGTCATGCAAACAGTTTCTTTGGCGGCCTGATGACCCCGGTTGTCCGTAAGTGAGTGAGTGATGAAGGTGTGCCTCTAGTTTCCCCATAGCTCCGATGCTCTTTCAGAATAAAATTGGCACGAGATGATGAAAGCGGAGGACAGCAGCGCAATGCAGATTTAATTCCTCTGACTTTTTCACAATCATAACAGCATTAAAACACGAGTCTTCCAGATCAAACATGTGACTCATGTAGCTGTGATCTCAGTTTAATGTGAGGCAGCTGCTCTGCAGGTGCGGCTTTATTTGACTGTAACTGCGAAAGAGGCAGAAAAAAGGTGCATAGAGGCATGTGGGAGAGTGCACAGTAACTCTAAATAGCAGCTACTCTGACATAACGCTCAATACAGAGTGAAAAACAAGATGAGAGAACAGAGGGAAGTTAACAGATAATTAAAATAGTTATAATGAGAATTAAGTGTTCTTGCAACTAAATGTACAACTAAGTAGTGCCTGATAAGCTAATTCAGTACACTTTAATAACAAATATTACTGGGATCACTACAGAAAATTGTAGATGAACATTTAATATCCAGGAATTCACATTATAGACACTATTATTGGCTATCCCTGGAACAAATTGGCCATACACAGTCTAGCCATTAACTAGGTTTTGACCTGGTCTTGTTTAATTTCCTCCATTAAATGGAGGTAAATGGAGTTTGGCTTGTGAAGCTCAAGAAATCACAGGAAAAACAGTTTAACAGTTATTAGTTTTCAATGTGGAAACACTGAAAATTGATGACAGTGACCTCTGTGAATTATCTTAAGTAATTTCAGTACTCGGGACATTGTTTCCGATCGTTACCTCAATGGTTAGACAGACGCTGGCAGTCGTACCTGAGTAGAAAATAATAGAAAAACTCGCTAAATGAAATGGAAACTGTCTGCATGGCTGAATAATATTATGATTAGTTAGGAAAATCCTTTTTTTGTGGTTTTGTTGAACTGGCCCTTTAATTTCTTAAGTATCCTGCCTGAAGGTGGTTTTTTGTAACCTCTGTTTCAAAGGCTGCTATTAATTTTCAACATCACTACTTGATTTATTCTGTGATTTCAGACATTGTCAACTGTTTGCTAGTTTATCTTTTTGGTTACTCCGTTTAATTTTAATCACTCACCATCTGACAGAGTTCTCGATACAGGGACTGACACTGTGTGGCAGTAAAAATGTATTTTGACATTGATTTGATTACATTTGTCTTTAAAGTTTTGGACAGGAGATTAATTGTTCTCAAGAATCTGCAAACTGATGTAAACAGGTTTTAATGTACTGTGTATATTTTAATGTGTAATTCGTAATACTTAAAACTCCCAAATGTGGGTTTTAAAACAGATGTTTACTTATTTCAGTGACAGTGCATGATGATGTAATCTATAAATCTCACTTTTTTTGGCTGTTGTTTTTACCTGTCTGCCACATACAAGGGTTTTTTTTAATACTTAATGTTTTTTAATGCTGTATGTTCAAAATTTAAGTCACACATCAGTGAATATGGAGGTATTTTTAACATCTGTTTTAAAATATATGTTTTTTTTGTATTTCTCTGACAGAAACTAGCCTTTTGATACTGTGGTTGTTTGAATGTATTGTCAATGGCAAGCATGTTTAACTATGAACTGTTGAGTCTCCTCCACTACATGTTACTGTGAACAGCAGAAACCATCATGTGAACATGTTTTTACACATCTTATTCAGCCTTTTATGAGACTAACATCAATATTTAAACACTTTTAAAGCATTTTTCGAGACATAAAGTGACAAAATCCTGGACAGCCTTACTTTTAAAAACACCATATTTTATATTTAACAAGTTTTGTTTTGAATGAAGCCAGTTTCAGGGGGAAGTTGAGTTATCTAAACCAACTGGCTGAGGTTTTCTTGTATTTTAAGGAATTTTAAATTTCTAATAGCTCAACAGAAGAAAGCATTGGAATAATGTAATTGATAAATGATTAAGAAAACCCCCAAATAGTACAGTGCTCTGTTGTATCTGTATAATGATCTCTTAAATCCAATGTTAGCATGCACAACATGAACCAGCAGCTGACTTTCCCGCCTGCTATCACAGACACTTTACTGGTATACAAGTCATGAATAAAGCTAAAAAAAAAGAGAGAGAAGAGGAAGTAAAAACTATTTTTAAAGTGCAACATTGGTTTGTGTCTCCTTTGAGCAAGACACCCAACCTCTAAATATTTCAGTGTATTTGCTCAATATCTTACAAACCGTGACTGTGGCTGTTCTGAAACAACGACCAGTTTCTCAAAGGAGCGACAGTGGGAGTGTTGAAGCAGAGTGTTACTCAGAAACTGAAGAGGTAGATGCTTTATTTCTTCACCCTCGGTGGATAAAGATTAAAAGATTTGTTTTCTGTTTACTAGCAACAGCATGCCTTTCCTCACATCAAGTTATAATAATAATAATGTGTATTTTTTAGAGATGTGCAAAGAGCTCATCAGAGTATTTGTATTTCTTGAAGCAGAAAAATAATTTGTATTTGAATAAAAGTTGAAATAGGCGAAACAATCATGTTCTTGTTGTTTTTATTGCACTTCTAATTTTAGGACAGTTAAAATGTTAAAATAAGTAATTTTGCAAAGTAGGGGTCACACCACACCAGATCTCAGACCACGGAGAACTGCGCTGACCTCTCAGCCAAAGCTCGAACACACAGACCTGCGGCTATTATATTATAACTGATATCTCTCAAAACTAAAAGTGACACAGCTTTTGGACACTTTACTATTTTTCTTACATAGACATATTTTGGGAGTTAAACAAGTCAAAAACTGAGTCCGAATCAAGTTTCAAGTCTCAATTTTTGCAAATTAAATCAAATTTAAGTTCAAGTATACAGCTACGATTGTTATTGAAAGACAGATGTTTGATTATAATTGTTCCTAATAGATATCTTATGGACATATTTAAGATGGTACTTACTTCAAACATAACAAAATATCAAGAAAACCAACATCACACACATATTGACTGATACATATATACTAGACACAGAAAATGTTCTGAATGTTTAATCCTTTCATGAGAATTACAAATCTGTGGATCTGTTGAAATGTTTTATATTAGTGTGTGATTCAAAATCCTGCAGCACAAAATACAGCAATGTTATATTTTTGTTTTATAACAGGAATTTGTCACATTTGTGTTTCATATTGAAAACTGACCGCACAGAGTTCATTCAACCACCAGGTGGTGCCAGAGATTAAATTGACTACACACAGTTGAACATCTGCTGAGCTTCTTAATATTAAAAACCTCAAAGCACACACACACACACACACACACACACACACACACACACACACACACACACACACACACACACACACACACACACAGGCTAAAACAGGATTTTCCACGCTTGCTGTTGCCTTCCTACTTCACACTGTTTCCACAGAGGAATAATTCAATTGAGGGTTTCTTTTATCTCTGAACACAAGTGGGATTATGTAATCCTCTGGGATTAAAATCCCATGAATCATGAAGCTACTAATATGCTGCTTTGATGCCCACTACCAAAAAGTGCTGGTGCCTGCCAAGGTGTCTCTGAATATTCAACAAACACGGTACACTGGATGTAGTTAGCAGCTGGCTCCAGGATGAGAGATGAGCCAAATCCTTTGATACAACCTACAGATCAACTGGTTGTAAAATGCTGTTGTATTTAAATATACAAAACACATGATCTGCTTCATTTACACTCATCTGTGCTTTACCCTATCAGGAGAAACACATATCAGACAGGCTGCTCCAGTGGGAAAGGAGTGATGCAGTGTGATGCACCAAAACAACTTACACACTCTCTCTGAGCTCAGGATCTGTGATTTTTAACCATCACTTCACTGGGTTCAATAAATCTCACTGCAGTCAACACTTGAACTTAAAGACACTGCTGAGGGAGTCTCAGCTCTGCTCTCACTGATTTTGAAACACTGCTTATGTAAGTAAATACATGAAATTACATACATGATGTTATGTAGTCTGGTTACATTATCAGGTTATTACCAAACAAGTAAAAATAGCAGTATGTCTATCTATCTATCTATCTATCTATCTATCTATCTATCTATCTATCTATCTATCTATCTATCTATCTATCTATCTATCTATCTATCTATCTATCTATCTATCTATCTATCTATCTATCTATCTATCTATCTATCTATCTATCTATCTGTCTATCTATCTATCACAGCTGTTTGGAGGTTTTGTGTTTCAAAAATATAAGAAATCCCAAAAAGTAACTATTAAAAAAATCTAGTATCGGTCCGTCCGTGTGTGTGTGTGTGTGTGTGTGTGTGTGCGTGCGTTTGTGTGTGTGTGTTCATGCAAAATACAGAAAAAAAATAAACATTACAGAGATGAAGTGAGGACAACCTGACATCCCATAATCCTTTCTGTAACAGAAAATGTCCTTCCAAAAATGACTAGCAATAACACACACACACACACACATACAAAAACACACAAACGTACACACACACTTTGACTAAGCAAGCTCATACATGAATTATGTTCTTTCATCTCTCACACCTTCATTTAGCAAGTTTACATAAAAATATCTCCTTTCTCACCCTCTCTTCCTCCCTCACACTCAGACACACACACACACACACACACACACACACACACACACACACACACACACACACACACACACACACACACACACACAATCACGTAACCAATAATCGTGTCTTCATCTTGTTCCACTCCAGGGAAACGGGGGGGGGTGGGTGAGGGGGTATGAGATCTACACCACTGCAGCATGTGGGCGTCTGTGAAATTAGGATTCCCTCACCGCAGAGCTGCTGTTTGGATGTTTTCTGCTGACACGAACCAAAACTTGTAATTGAAGTCTGTTCTGTGGTCGCACTGAGACAAGTTTCAAGTTTGTACTCTTTTGGTGTGTTTAGGAAAAAATGGCTAATGTGCCCTACGGTCATATTCTGAATGTTGATGCTCTCAAGTGGTACATCATAACTTTTCAAAGCATCCATCAGTCTTATTTTTGGACTGGAGACATATTAATGCGACTTTACATCATGACCCATGTTGCGGAAGTTTAGACCGGTCTGACACAAGACTACCGGCTGCATAAAAATTAACACTGACACCACGTCACCCTTCCTCCAAGCTCAACCTCAATCTATTTATTTATTTATTTTACCTGTCACATCTTTTCATACAACCCTTCACTCATCTTTTCACCTCTTCACTCCCAATTTCATCTCCTTCTTGACTCACTGTCGCGGTTTTCATGCCTCAAATTTAAAAGCTGAATAATACATTTATTTTATATTTTAAAAGGGGGGCTTTTTGGCTGCTATTCCTAGTGCTCTTCTTCCAATTATACTTGTATTAAAATGAGTATAAACCATTTGTTCTGCTGTAATTTAATTCAAAAGTCCTCTTCAGGCTATTATTTTGTTTGCTGACACAATGGCCCAGTTCACTCCAAAGGATAACTGATGTTTCCTCTCTCATCATCATCTTAAAGACCTCAATATGTTTCAGACAAAGTGCATCGAAGGCAACATTCAGAACAACAGTAAACCCCACATGGGAAAAACACAGCCACGTCATCCGTTTGAATAAAGTCAACCCATCGAACGCAGAGCGCTTAGCTTCAGAAAAAGTTCCGCCTGGCTTTTTTCACTTTTGCCAGACAGCGATGTGCAAAATCCAACAAGTTCCAACAAGTCAGCCAATCAATCAAGTCAAAGAACACATTCCTGCACTTTGACTGGTTGCTAGACTATAAAAGAGTCATATAAATGCTGTCCAATTTACATTCCTGTTACTGTTATGCTTTTAGGTGAATGCATCATCAATGATCATCACAATTAAAATGATCCAGACTTGTAAAATCCTGCCTCAGTTTAATACATTTTACTGTAGTGTTTCGGTAACTGACGAGGCCTCAACATGCACGGTGCATTCTTCCATCACATGGGACTTTTTTTGGTTGGGGGGGGGGGGGGGGGTAAAGGGAATACGTATGTTTATTTTACTCAACATTCATATATATATATATCATAAGTTCTGATCACAAATAAATCAGTCAAATGTTGTTTGAAAAGTTTTTGTATTAGTTTGCAGTCTGCTTATGACAAAACAAAATGCTTATATTTATGTTTGTATACAGTTGATACAGTTTGTATAAATTACCCCAAATTTCCAGTTAATTCCTGTTAATTGCCATTAATTCCATGTATGTATGCATTTTTAATTTCTCCAAGATATTTGGGATGAGTAAAATGTCCTCTACAATGGGGACAATGGGTTAATTTTACTGTGTAACACATTTAATTCACTCGTGTATCAAACTATTTATTTCCTTACATTTACACCTCCTCTTTGCATGAAGGATAACAGAGTCCCAATGTCAAACTACAGACATTATTAAGCATAAATAAACAAGTTTTAACTTATCGACTGCTGATTGACTTGGCCAAGATGCCTACCGTCTTATTTTTTTTTACAATGTAATGTGCTTTTGCGACCACTAGGTGGCACAAAAATGCATGTACGAACAAGGACAACAGGTCAAAGTTCAGCAGAATGAAGTATAAGATCCAGCAATGCCAAAATGTAATGTCCCCATATGATGATGCAGGAGGTTAAAATGATCGACGGATATTACAAGCTAGAAAAAAAACCCATTGTGGACCAGACACCAATCAAATACATTGCATCAAAAACGAGCCAATCAGATAAAAAAGTAATTACGAAACAAAGCCGCCAGCACCACGAAAAAACAGTCAGCCCCCCCTCTAGCCCCGCCCCTGTTCTTCACACAACTACTACGACTACTTTCCATTTTTTGTGTGAACAATCGAGCCAAACACCACGACTGCCTTTAACAAGAAACCGTCCGAAAAGTGCAGCATCGTCCCAATTTGGACATTTCATTTGACTGGAAAAAAAGTAATACAAGAGAGGCGTCAACTTCTTGGAGAGAGAGATTGGGGAGCTGGTGGGCATTTCACATAGTTCCTTTAAAGCATGCTGAGACCTTTAAGAGTTTCAGACTCTTGCTTAAAGATACACTAACACTAATAGATGGTAGCGGACAGACAATAGAGCTGCTTGTGGTAACCTGAACAAAGTAGTCAGGCATTTGCAGACAACCTTGATCAATCCCTTTGCTTGCCCTCTGACTCATCAGCCTTTAATGAGCCTGCCAGTCCGACCATGTCTCCACTGAGCATGTCTGCTGTTCATTAAGGGCTTTCTTCTCCCCGGTAATTGAAAGCAGCGAGTGTAGATGAAGATACGATGGTGGCTGTGGGGGAGATTAAGTTAGTATACATGCGAGCGAGCCAAGAGCGCAGATAATGAGGCCTGGGTGTGAGAGCGTCTTTGTGGGCCCGGCTCGCTTCCGCTTTGATTGTGCTCTCTATAGAAAATAACCTCTCTTTAAGGTTGCCTGGCAGCGTTGCACAACTCTCATTTACTGCAGCAGCAACTACAATTTACAACTCGCTAAGTCACTGGTGTCAATTTAACTTAAGTATATAACAAAAAATGCAAGTTTTTCCAAAGTATTGACAAAATAATACCTTTGCCTTTTTAATATTCTACATAGGAATGATCCAAGTTATGAGTAAATACTATAAAAACAGCTTTCTGTCCATTTCTATATACTTTAAAGCCTCTACAATGCCCTCAATCCTAAAACCGCTGGTTCCTTCTGAGGACTGCCTTTAAAAACAGCTCAAAATATATAGTTACATTTATAAAAAAAAAAAGGTCAGTAATCTCCTAAAAAACAGCTGGGAGCAGTAGTTTTTTATCAAATGTTACTCAAAAAGGAGGAAATAGTTGCATTTGTTGCGGACTATTTTCTGCTGTGGATAAATCCGGATTTGGTGCTCTAGTGAGTATTTCTGGCAGCAGGATTGTAGGATTGAGTCTGAATAAACTTTTTTGGGAATAGCATGTCACTCAGTGCAAATGGTGTGGTTCACTGATGTGTTTTTAACATTTTTTGGAAAACAGTGAAGGTTTATGGCACAGATGAGTAAGATATATCAGGGTTTGGATTCACAGACTAATTACTTGTTATCAAGATGGTTAGAAGGATTCTTTAATTTGGCTTTTTCATTAGATATATTGAAATAAGTGCAGAATATCACCAAATATATTCTTTAACCATTACATACTGTTCATATTCTACTTCCCCAGTCTAAGAATCCCCTCATAAAAAGTGTCTATACCAAATTCTGAACCACAGATGTGTTTAGAAAGCATCAATAGTCGATCTGACTGATCAATAAATGTGATTAAACCTTGATTCATGTTTCAGAGAGCAGAGAGAGTGTATTTTTTAGGTTTTACAACATTTGTTGTTGGAGAAAAAACACCTACTATCACAAAATATCATGTCCTATTTTACCTAAGACGTGAAAATATAACATAGCAATAATGATGGAAATGTATTTTATGTAAACTGAAAATGACAAGAACTTTATGGAGCTGTGTAGTTTATTGTATAACCATTAGAGCCATCAGTCTTCACTGCTACATCATAAAAAGAAATCCTCATAGCTACTATCTTATTAAAACTATTAACTATTCATTTAACAAAAAGACATGTCAATAGATATGAGTCAAATTTGCCCCATAACAGCCTCAATGGTATAACATTTGTAGCACCTATTTTCATGTTTGTGCATTTTGAGCCACTTTAGTAAAAGTCATTTGAGTGCTTTTACAGCTGGCAAATGTCAAAACAGGTCAGATTTTACCCTAACAGTATGTAAGGGTTAAAGGATGCTTTGGCACTTTGCTAGTATTAAAAGTTATACTCTTCTATATCTCAATAACATAATAACCAACACTTCCTTAGTTCTGTTCTTATCTAAAGGTGCAGTGACATCTCTACAGGTCTGAAGATCAGCTTTTCAGTTCTGTTTTACACACAGTTTGAATCCTTAAACATCTGGTGAAACATGGCAGTGGGCAGTACACAAGAAATCATTGTCTGAGCTACAACAACACTGGTCTAAATACCCTTCAACCCAAAATCCTGAACTGCTCAGTAGTCAGCAGTAGAAATCTCAGAATATGACTAAAGTCTGACTAAAAACCCAGTCTTCTTGTTTTAATGAACATTATTAAGCCTTATTAAATGACAAGACATCTTTGATGCTGTGGTTGATTTTTGCAGATATCTTCTCTCAGATCACTTCTCAGTCAAACATTTAGAGCTATATAACTCTTTCCCCTCTTTCTTTTTTTATTTTTCCATAAATATTTGAGTTTGAGGAAGTAGCTGCTGACTCTGCAAAAACAGTTTATCCAGATGTATGGACATTTTTCTCATACTGTCATATATAGAAATGGAAACCAGATGCTCAGCAGATGCTTTATGTAAGCACACACTATGCTTTGAGCTAAATGCTAAGATGCATATATAGATACATTTTTAATCAACCCCACAAGTAATTAAAGCATGATTCCACCCACAACTGTTTACTGTATAGATATTAGGATAAACAGGTGGTGGCATGAAATCACTAGTGTCCTCATCGCCCCACACAGATGTGATTCTTTAGTCTCTTCATTGGAAGCTTGAGTGATGTTTAAGTCACAGATGTGCAGATATGTTATGTTTTAATTGCCAAATCTACACCAAATTTTCCATCTCTGACAAGTGAAAGAACTTATTTGCACCTTTTTCCAACATTTCTACTCATTTTTTTTAATGCACAAATGGAAAATATGCATTAAAACTGGTGGATGGAAACACTTCAACTTCTTGCTCTGCAGCTTTAACTACCTACTCAGTTTTAGTTAAGTTACAATCTTTATCCTTCCTGGTCACTCAAAACTTTGTTTTAGTGTGCAAACATAAATAAAACACTTGGATAATTATAGTTTGACACAGACACACACACACACACACACACACACACACACACACACACACACACACACACACACACACACACACACACACACACACACACACACACACACACACACACACACACACACACACACACACACAACCATTTTCCTGTTTTTTTACCCCCTCCAGTCAGTTTATCCATTTATTACTTTTTGCTGCATCACTGCATTAAATCTGAAGACAGATTTATCACCTTCAGACGATTGGGTCTTGCACTACTTTGCCACCTTTAGATGTACACAAAGAAAAGTTATATCAGCTTCTCTCGTATCTCTTAAAACTTTTCTCATTTACACTTTTTCCTCTTTTTCATGCCTTTTTTTTGTCGTTGGAAGAAGCAATTACAGGCAAATATCCAAATATGATCAAGTCAGACACACAGTGAACACAATCTCTCTCTCTGGGAGTTGCACTCCGCTCTGCTCATTTATTTCCCGTCTCTTATCGACTTGCCCCTTTCCCTCCTGTAAGAAGTAGAATTTACATTTAAATGATTTAAAAATCTCTTATCCAACCCAATTTGTGTTTACTCTGGTGAATAAGAGCCACAGGTAAACAGCTACAGTATTCCTCTCTGGTATTTTTCAGCTGCTGAGAAAAGTGAGAACAAATTTATTTATTTTTCTAAACTTTCATAAAGTCAAGGTTACACTGCAGTACAGCGTTATTCTATAAAAAGCTGCAGGTTCTTTTCTATGGATGGCTCCGCTTCTGTTTGATCGCAAACCACCTCGATGTCTGCAAAGTATGTATTACAATAAAAGCTGTGATAATGATATATTTGATGGTCTTTAATTATCTCGTGACCTATACTCTCTACACCTACGTACACAGCTTAATTTATGGTTTGAACAAAGCTTTAAAACAAGAGGAAGTTTGTCGTTTTCTGCAGTTAATTCAGTTTGAAAGTCTATCCACTAAATGAACCCTTAAACAAGAGGCAGGAGTGGAAAATGAGGTGCGGAAATTATGCTTTTTATTTACTTTGATGTTACTAGTTATCTCATTTGAGCCCAAGTAAAACATTTCCACAAATAATTGTAAAATTATGTATATTTTGGATTTTACGAGTTGTATCTCCACCAGGATGCGTTGCCCCTATTGAGGTATAAAAAAAATGTATATGTATGTATTTCCTGGTGCATGTTGCCTGATCAAAGGTTAAACAGTTGGATAAAATGTGGATATTTGGCATAAAGAGATGAGCAGTATAACACACAAAACACCTCTATGCATTATTGGAAGATTTTCTTCTTGGTTTCTTTTATCTATGATTAAAAAAACAAACACATGCTTCTAAGACGGGGCTTTGTTGCCAACTTTTACATTAAGAACAGAAAGCTGTTATATGTGGGATGCTCACAGACAAGAGACTTCTCCTGCAGAGGATGGAAATTTAGTTTGTCTGCCTGCTTTTTAAACCTATAACAGCTGGGTGAAAAAACCTCAGCACAAAATCCCCCAATGATAAAAGATGTGGTGACCATTTTTAAGTGTTCTGGATAAAGATATGGCCACTAAATCCTGTTTATGACTGTCAAAGTATTTGAGTTTCTGCATCTTTCTAGGGTTTTACAGAGAATAGATGAATTTATTAAATTAGAGCAGAAACAATACAGCATACTCTTCTTGACTAGTTTCCACTTCATTTTGGAGAGGAGATAGTGTTTAAGATTGCGGACTGAGAAGCAGGTCAAATAAATAACAGTGTAATTGTGTCTATAAACAGATCTTATTAAACTGTCCTGAGAGGCAAGTAAAAGGTGACAGATCTGGTTTAACTTCTGCTTTCAGCCAATGTGAACATCTCTCATATAGACCGGGCGATGCAGACTCACACAACTTTCACTCAGCTTAGTGTCTGATTTATCACTGAGGTCACATTTCATTGGTGCACTGGTTCTCTCCCAGTGTGTATAAACCACTGAGGAAAGGCAGGCTGTGATTTGTCAAGACAAAGAAGGATTGTAAGCGTTTGAACGCTCAAGTTTAAGATGCAGAGTGATCATTTATCTTATGTTATATGTATATTCTTGCATTTATTTCTTGTCTGATTCTGTTGCTGTTTCTGGCATCAGACGTGTCTCTCTGGTCATGACCTAAAATGCCCATTCACATTATATAAAAACAAACTTTCTAGCTTGTTTGCAGACTTCTCATTTACTTTATATATCAGGACTCAAGGTCTATTGCTCATACACTAGAATTAGATTTCCTAAACTACTTTCCCCCCTCATAAAATCACTTACATTACATAAATGACTTGTGCAGTCGCTAAATTATTGTATTTGCCACTGAAAAACTACTAACACTGAACATATACTATAGTATTATCCTTCACAGCTGCAGCAGCTGCCTTTGAAGATAGAAAATAAGATCAAGAGTTTGCTTTACAATCTTAATTCCTGCATTTTAGAGGAAGCTACATCTGTGTAATTATTGACTGTGAAAAAGTAAAAGATGATGGCAGAAAGGAAATTGAGTATTATTGTTATAAAGTGCAGGTACGTCCATGAAGTCTTTGCATGTGCTGGGTATCAGAAACAGTGACACTGCTTGTTTCTTTTGTTAAAAATGACGGACTTCTGACTAAAAAGATGACCAGTAAAGTCAACAAGGAACTGTGCACAGCATCAATAGTCAGAAATATGCGGTTATATTTCCATCTTTCAAAATAGATATTAGGCAAACTCATTAAGAAAGCTGCCTTTTTAAAGTTGCTTAAATGTGGACACTGGTCTACACAGTAAGTGGTTAACCTCATATTTACCACAGTTTTCCTGCCATTGTTAAGCAAGAAAGCCTTCAAAATGACAGGACTGTTAAGTTCAACTCACAGCACTTCTTTTTTTTTTAACCAGCCTTTTTGTTGTATAGTTTTATGATAGGTCATGATTGATTGTGTGATGCTTAATGAATGTAATAGTATGTTGAAATACCACTGTGATGGGCATTAGCAGTTTCTTTGTATTTAAGTACAATGACAATAAAAGGCATCTTATCTTATATAAGTCCTAACCTGAAAATGGACACATAAACCTCAGTTGGCAGAGAGAGGTCATTTGCCACTCTGGACATATACTGGATTTAAATGTGTTCCCACGTCAGGAAACGAGGTAATAAATAAAAAAACGAGACATGCTGGTCCAAACACATAATGCCCTGGATTTTTATTTCATTTTGTGACAATTCAAGAGGATTCTTAGTCTTTCCCAAGTGTGTGTGGTGGAAGGGTCTACAAAAAACAAAACAAAAGAAAATATACTCATGAATCAGCTGGGCCACTGGAATGGGCATTGGGATTGTGGTACAGACAAAGAAAAACTACAAGTAGCCTTGTTCAGTACCAAACTCTTCACAGAAGAGAGCTTTTTTTGTTAAAGGTTTTGTTTTTTTCTTTCTTTCCAAATGAAGGCACCCGATAACTTGTGGTTCATGAACTTGTAGCCTTCTGGAGTTTTTAAAAGTAGAGAAAACTGTCTTCTTTTTATTATTATTATTATTACTACTCTTATTATTTTCAATTAATACATGTTTTCTTCCTTATTATGTAGAAGCTGGAATGATAATAAATGTCAGTTACTGCATTTTTTAAAATTTTTAAACTCCCTTATAGTTTCTTTTTTAGATCAACAAGTAACAAAAGAATGAAGTCTTTCGTGAGGAAAATTTAAATAAAAAAAAAAAAGGGAGATATAAAAATATTTATTTTAGAAAATGATACGTTGGAAGGTGGTGGAGGTGGGGGGGATTATCTTTTAGAGAACCAAAATAAAATAAAAAACAGTGAATGAGGCCATCTGATACAAACCAGACGCCCAAAAATTAAAAACATACAAAAGCAGCAAAATCAATCAATTAAAAACAAATTATATAGTGCTTAGATAAGTCAGAAGCAGCAAAGTCTTCTGGGAAAGAGTCTTCATCCCCATTGTTTTGTTACTTGTCTCAGGAATAATAATATATGTATGGAAGAGCTTTGTGGAAACTGATTTGAACCCACTGACAAACTGATGCCTACAAACAAACAAATTCACACACCTTTCGTCTCCTTCTTATTCGTCTTATTCTTCTTCTTATTCTATTATTTGCCCTGCGCTTGAATCTGTATGAATGCATGTCTCCATCACGGATTCAACATTACACACATACACACCGGGAACATTTTGGAAGAATGCCCAATGGAGCAAAAATGATTTTTTTTTTAAATGTAAAAAAAGGGAAAATCTAAAGAAAAATTTGAAATGAGGCGAGCTCCCGGCCATGTTCACAACATCCCAAAAAAAAAAAAAAAAAAATACATAGAGTTCTTGTTTTTAAAAATCTAGCTTAACACTGACTACAGCACGGGGAACCAGTGAGGGGTACAGTGTATAAAAAAATGTTTAAAAAATGTTTTAAAAAACGGGAGGAAAAAGGGGAAAAAATATAACTAAAAAAAAGAAAAAAGAAAACCCTTTGTAAACACGGCACAATAAATAGATCAAACAGCAGGCTCCGCACCATGCATGTGATGACATACATCATTTTTTCTGTGGTACAACTTTCACACCTCATACTCGCACCAGTTGCAGTTTGTCGTTTTCTCTTTTTAATTTAGATTTTTTTTATGTCGTTTTTTTTCTTCTCTTTTTCTCTTTTATATCTCGAGTGCAAAACATCACAAATGAACAATTCTGTATTCAAGTAATGTTATATACAAGAACAAGGGGGGGTGGGTGGAGGGTATGGGGTGTTTGGAGGGGGGGGTAAGGAGGGAGGATAAGGAGGAGGGGGGGTATTACAAATATGCAGTACTGTACATATAATTGCCATATTAAGAATTTACAGACGATCTCTTATTAACAGTAACAAATAAGGAAATTCGGGGGGCAGTGGGGGGGGAGTGAGAGGGAGGAGGGGGGGAAAAATTGTACGAGACGAGCATTGCAATTAAGTCCCAAAACAGTTGCCATGGAAACCCAGCCTTGCCGTGCTCATTCCGCCACCACTTGCATTCACGACTAACAAACGATGCATAGCACCTAAAAAAAACAAAAACAAAACAAAAAAAGGGTTACATTTCCCCCCGTGCTGCGTTCAAGGAGGCTACGTAACTTCCATGGCCATTGTGTTCTCTGATAGACTGTTCAGTGCTGGCTTGTCTTGTTCATGATTCTCCCTGCAGACGAAAGAAGACAAAAAAACCGTGTTAGACACAAAGTCAGCATGAGGCGGCAATTATTTAAATCATTTTCATTAACATACAGACGACCCGATTTTAAAAAAAATTTCCACTGTAGGAAAATGTATTCATTATCTGAGGTTTTAAAAGAGGCTTTGGAGACGAGGTTCCACTTTTCACAGACTGGGATGTTTTGAATACACACAATTAAATAAAAAGGCAACTTACCTTTTTATATGCATTTAAGAAATTAAGGCTGCGTAATGGACCGAAATAAATCAACTTCATAACGTTTTTTTCTAAAAAATATCAGCCCCCCTCCTCCAGATGAGTATTTTTAATATATATATATATATATATATATGGCCCAAATATGCCGTTGTATTTTCAATAACTCATATTTTCCACTCTAATAATCTTGAGTATATGATTTTTACTCCTTTGCGTCTTCACATCTGTTGCACGTTTTCTCTCACCTGGGCACGATGTCGAGCGGCGATGCCGAGGCTGCGGGGACCTTGGGTTTCTGACAGTTGGCGGTTGCAGCGGCTGCGTGGGCGAGCTTTAAGGCGGATGTCGACATGTTGGTGCTCAGCATCCGCGGGGCGTGGACGCGCTTGCCGCTGGGGACGCCCAGACGGAGGCTGTTGTTGTTGTTCCCCAGCAGGACCTGAGTGGTGGCTGTGTTAGTGGTAGTGGTGTTGGCGGGGTGGGCCGTGCCGTTGTTGTTACTGGTGGCGGAGGTGGAGCTGGTGGTGCACGGGTGGAGCGAGGCGTGGCTCGGGGTAGTGGTGGAGGGGGCCGTGGTAGCGGGGGATGGGGACACTGTGCTCGAGAGGTGCAAGCCCTTGTAGACACCTGAGGAGGGGGGGGGTCAAAGAGGCGGGTGGTGGGAGGGGATGGGGGAGGGTGGTTGGGTGGTGACAGGGGAGGGGGTTTGAGATTTGGAGATGGAAGGATTTTATTATTAACCGTTCTTTAATTAAACTAATTTAAGTGGAAACTTGAAGCACTAAGATGACACTTGAACAGGCAGGTTGAAACATCTCGACTGAAGTAAATAAAGCATAAGGGCTGGGTGATATATCGATGTCAATATTATATCCAAAATATATTGATATTTTATAGGTATCGTAAGTTTTTATGTTGCACTTCTCACTATAGGAGAGCCACCTGACAATCTCTGAAGGGTTTTATTGGCTCCTCCTGCACATTTCTCTTTAGTTAGTGTTATTTTCTTAATCTCAAAATACATGCATGTATTACTTTTGTTGTAATATGCATTTATTTATTTTTATTTTCTCTTTATGTGCAAATAAACTAAAGTAAAACTAAACTTTTGAACGTAGACTGTTCTATTATCTGCCTTTAGCCACATTACATCCACATTACTGATGATTACTTATCAAAAAATACAGTGTAAATATTTTGTGAAAGCGCCAACAGTCATCCTATAATATTGCCAAAATATCGATAGAGGTATTTAGTCAAAAATATCACAATATTTAATTCTGTCTATATCGCCCAGCCCTAAAAAGCTTCTTAAAAATATTATAAAGGGAGCCTGTTGATCCTGTGTGTGCTCAGGTTTAACAGAAGTCACCTCAACGAGCAAAAGAATAAATGTCTGCTGAAGGTAGAAATGTCATTTATGAACTCAGTTTATTTACATATTCATCAGAGAGGTCATGCATAATGAAAATTAAAGTTAAAACTACTGAAAACTCTTATATTAAAAGATAAAAGGACAGATCCTTAGTGCACCGTTTTCATCTGCATAATCATCTTGAATAAATGTCACTTTTGCATCAGCTGTTCCAGGGTCCTGTCTGGTTTTTGTTTGTGCACTCCATTAGTTTGTTTTTAGGACTCTAATTAGTTTACCCTCATTGTTTGATTTCTCTGTTCAATGGAACATTTCGGGTGAAGTGCACTTGATATGTGGAGTGCTCTTTAGTTTTTTATAACTTAAGTGCAGTTGTATTATTTTTCCAAAATAAAAACATTATTATGAAGTACTTAAAACAAAAAATATACAAATCCAAGCAGCTTTGCTTGGAAATCAACAACATGGTAAACAAAGTAAAAAATATAAATTACACTAAGACCATTTTTAAGCAGCAGCTCTTTAATGTTACTATTCCTTACTACTATTGTCAGTTTTATTGCTTGTGTACTTATTTATCCTTCTATTGACGCTCTTCTACTTTAACTATCCACTTGTACATTTCCCAGCTGCGGGACTAACAAAGGAATATCTTATCTTCTCTTTTTGGGGGGAGGGTTGGGTTGGGGGTTTGCCGTACCTGAGGGGGAGAGGACACCATTGACTCCGCCTCCCAGGCCTAGCTCCTCCTTTGTTTGGTGAGCCAGTAGTTGGTCGGCGGTGACGACGGCCGAGGCAGCGAACTGTGCGCTGCTCTGGTCCAACGTGTTCGCCAGGCCCTGTCGCCAAAAAGAGAGAGGGAGAGAGGAAAACTTAAGTAAAGGAGGTAAAGAAACAACTAAAAAGGCAGAAAAGAGCAGTGAACTGAAAGAGGCTGAGCTGTTTACTGCCGGCTTTAACCCAGCAGGAGGCTGACCTGTGTGCTGTTGGCAGTGGCGGTGCTGTTGGCTTGCTGTTGGAGCTGGATTTGCTCCAGCTGCTGTTTCTGCATCAGGGCCAGCTGCTCCTGATGCTGCTGGTACTGTTCGGCTGTGAAAGCTGAGAGAGAGACAAAGTTTGTTACCAAGTGGGAAATATACAGTTGTTTTTTGTTTTTAAATACAGCTTCATATCACAGGTTCTTTCAATTTGAAGATACACACACAGTGTCATGTCTATAAATTGTTGTTTAGTTGTAAAGAAAACAAATCTGCCTCGGATTAACTTAGTTTTTGTACATTTAACCCTTACATACTGTTCATATTGAGGCATTTCTCAGTATACCCAATTTTTAAGTCAAACGCATCATTCTGGTGCAGAGGTTATATATATATATAAAAACATAAAAAATGTGTACTCTAAACAATTTTGTGCTTTAGTACAGACATGTTTGGCTCACTATGAAACTGTGGTGGCACAAATTAAGACTATGGTGGGCCGCCACACTATATAATTAATAGGAAACACTGGTATCCCCTCTCTCTCTATTGACAAATGTGTGTATCAGCTGCATTTGTTTTTTAAATATTCTGGGTCACATGAAGATAAGCCGTCAAATTTCTGGCTAAAATAAAAGTTTTTAATGTTTTTTTTCTTTTCTCAAATGTAAAAAAAATTATCAGTACGTAAGGGTTAACACATTTTTTCAAGATGCAAACTTGATTTTTTTTTTTAAACACCAAAAATACATCTCTCTTCTGCGACAGAGACACAACAGATGTGTTCGACTGGCGATCAAGCAAAGCCGGGTTGAGGGTCAAAAGAGGGTTGGATGACACGTTGAGCCATTATACATGACCTTCAATGGTGTGTGTGTGTGTGTGTGTGTGTGTGTGTGTGTGTTTGTGTGTGTGTGTGTGAGATGTGACGAGGGTCTTTCATGTGTGTGTCTATTTTTTGGCTCTTATTGTTAGACTGGTTTGGCCATACCTGCTTGCAATTTTTGGCAACTACAAGCGCTTATAATAGAACATCCGCCTCATATTAAATCCCAGAAAAAGCTTCACTTGACAGAAAATCTCATCGCTGATCCATAAATCCAGTTTCTCCTACAAAAACACATACATATACACACACACGACACCACTCAAGAGGTCCATAAATAATATACAAAAATAGTCCTAAATATTTGTTTTCTGATGCTTTTCGGAGTGAAGTCATGTTTCAAAGTTTGCGACCATTTTCTAATAGTTTTCTTGAAACATTTAGTGATTTTTTACAGCTGTGTGCCTGCTTGATAAATTCATGCAGTCACGCAAGGACACAAAAACATCTAAACCAACCAACCAACGCCGACCCAGTACTGCCTTCTATTGATAAGGCTTCTCCCTCAAGCTTAGAACAACATAAAACCTCTGATAGTCTCCTCACTGTTAGATCAGACTGTGCTGACTGATGATACGCGTTTTTAAAAATGTACAAAAGCATACTATTAACACAACTTGCATGTTTCTCAGCTTCCCAATTGTGACTCATTTGCTCCACTCTTTAAGGCCCTGTGAGTATCAGTATTTCAACACAGATATGAAGCCTGTAGTCAGACAATGAAAATGAAAGTGAGTGTGTCGAACCTGGACAAGTCTGTTTCCTTTTTACCAACTTACCAAAAAGTGATAACAAATGTTAGTTCTTGCTGATTAGTACGCCGAGTTAAATATTCCAGCCTGGCATCAAAAAAGTGTTTATTATTGTTGTTGTTGCAGTGTCACCACTACTCCACCTTTAATTTCTTTATGTGCATATTTAAAGTTTTTTCACAGTCTCATTTGCATCAAATTGTACACCAAGTGTGGTTATCGTCTTTTTTCCCCCACTGGTTTTCTGTTGATTATTAAGTTTTAAATCATAGCTCGTCCCATTTGGAAAGCACTAAACGGTCTTATCGTGCAAATCTGACGTCTCTGTTATAAAAAAAATCTACAACCATTTATTCACGCTACTTTTAGCCGCAGGCTCTCTGTAGGCTGCAGACAGCTAATGTGCAGCATTAAACAGGGTTTCTTGAAAACCTCACCATTATACCTGCATCTTTTTGGTATCTGACACCAAAAAACCCCACTGAAATTAAACTCAAGCAGACCAAGATCACAGTTTTTGCAGGAGAACTAGACTCATTAGTTCTCCACCTGTAAACTACTCCTGAAGGCGTAAAGACACCGACTGACCACCTGCCTGCCTGTCCTCCTCGCAGTAACACCACCAGGGAGCGGTGGCATTTAGTTTGTATTCAACACCGCACAACCTCTTCAACCCTCATCCACACATCACCCCCCAAAACAACTCATGTGCATCTCATGAATTCATTTGTCAAACCCAGTTTTTAATTGAACGCTTGTGGACTGGGAGGTGAAGCAGCATGAATGTCAAACTGCAACAGCTGGATAAAAAAAACCCACTGAAACTTGAACAATGCAGCTGGTGGACGAGACGAGAGACGTAGGTCCTATAATTAAAACACTCCCAACATATAAAGAACTGAACAATGATCACAAAGGAGGGAAAAAAAGACACAATGGGAAATAAAAGAAGCTAATGTACCATGAGTCTATAATTAGAATAATTTAATGAATGGACGGATAGTTGCTAATTAGCCCTCATGTTCAGTCAGTCACATAACAAAAATACACATTTTAGACTCTTTATACTCATCAGATATATATTGAAACCTAAAAACATAAATCCACCGATATCTGCATAAGTTAACCCCAAGTCAAGTCTTCCCATAATGCAAAGACCTTGTTATTAATAGTTTTCATAGGCATTGCTTTCTAGGAAAACCTCACATGGAAACTGATTATTTAGAGTAATTTAGACAGTATCCAGGAGAGAAACTGTCTAAAATACTAAATTATATTCATCAAATGACTTTTTAGGGTTTTTTTTTTTCTGGCAAAAACTAATTTTCCTCTCCATAGTAGAGGAGTGATGGAAGGAATCTAAAGTAGAGAATATTTTTACACCAGGGCGAACGAAACCAAAAGTAATCGGCATCACTTAAAATAACTCACACAATAATACAGGGACTTGCCCTTTATAAAACATGCTCACAGACACAGACAAATGGTGCTCGTGGGTTGTGCCTAGGGGCGTATGTATGACTTGTTCATAGGGTTGTGAAATTCTGGGAATTTTTTAAGTTGGAAACTTTCCATGGGAATTAACAGGAAATAAAGTGGAAATGTACAAAATTGCATTATAGCCTATAACAGGGAACTTAAATGTAGTTAGAAAAAAAACATCTGGAAGCCTAATCTTGGTTAAAACAACCAGATTTCATGTAAATACAGTTGAATATCTCCTTTATTCCTCAATCACATGAACACAGCACATTACTTACTGCAGGGAAAGGGGTTTCCTTTCATTTTACATGGGACTTTTTTTGTTTGTTTTTTTGTTTTGTTTTTTTGGGGGGGGGGGGTGTCATCATAGGGAATATGTTTATTTTACTCAATAAATCATGTTTTTGTTGTCGCAAAAAACAAGCCGCAAAAAACAAAACAAAAAAGTGCCTGACGTACTGAATCCACAACATGCGTGTCTGAAAGCAGCGGAGCCACTTACCAGCAATGGGTGCGGGTGCTGGGACAACCCTCCCAGGGCGACGCGAGGGCTGTCCTCCAGCTGTGGAGGCAGAGACTGGCCGCTTCAGGCCTCGGCTCAGCCTCCTGAATAGAGGGTGGGCATTGTCCAGCTCGTGTAGTGGTAGTGTCCGCGGTCTAAAGTGCCTCCATCGGCACGACTTTATATTCAACAGTATCTGACTGAGGTCCGTGGAAGAGGGAGAGGAAGAGGAAAGAGGAGAGGAGTTGAAGGTGTGGGAACTTCCGTCCGAGGTATTTGTTTCTGAGGTACTGGCAAACTTGTCGGTGGCCGGCGTGCGTGAAGTAGTTGTAAGAGTAGGAGGAAGAAGAAGAGGGGAGGGTGGAAGAGGCAGGTCGAGCAGTTCTGGATCCAGTCGGTGGAAAACTTCGTCGTAGTCCGTGTACGCCCTGTCCAGCAGCACCCTGAGAGAGAAGAGGGGGGGTGAGAAAAGGTCAGATCTCTGTCAGAAACAACTGGTTTCATTTGTCAAATATTCTTACAGATAGAGGGTCGTTTATAAGCTGTCTGTGTATCAACCTTTCATACTAGGGCTGCCACGATTTATTATTTTCATACTCAAGTATTCTACTGATGATCCTGACAAGTAATCAATAAGAAACAAAAAGGCAGACAGGAAAAAAGGTGTTCTGAATACAAAAGCAAGAAAAGAAACCCAAAACCTTGAAAAACATAAAATCATATAGAACGAGGATGTAAAGCCGACCTTCCGCCTCGTCCCACGCGGCGTCGAGCCATGCCCAGGCAGCGCCGCGGCACTGTGAGTGTAGTGAGACTGTAGCGATAGCGAGTTTCGGCCAGACCGTCGTCCCAGGCTGCGCACCACGGCCAGCTACCCACACGATCCTGACGAGCCTGGAGACCGACAAAAACGCTCAACTTCTACCCATTTTTTATTCATATTGTTGGGGGGAAAAGACCTCTGATGCTTTGAAATCCGTGACTCAATGAAATACTGAGATAAACCTACAGGATGAAATCTGTCAAATATGAAATCTTAACCACAAAAATGTATCTGCTGGACACACTTTCAAATCTCCTAACATCACTTCAGCCATGCAACATCGGATATTAAAACCCATCTAGACGATAACGACACTTACAGCATAGTACTGGCAGCCTGCCTTCCTGCGGAAAGCGTAGCCACCATCTGGGTCGTTCTCCTCCTCTGCTTCTGATGAGCCTGAGTGCAGCTGTGGACACACAGAGGTCAGAGGTCAGTATGGGGTCACTAGAGGTGCAAGTAACAATTTCTCACCCGCACGTCTCACATGGTTTTGCGATTTTGAGGAGATGTATTAGGACAGAGGGCAGAGTGCAGTGACAGCGGTACAAGTCAGTGTCATTTCAATTTCCTGAATGAAAGATTACTAACAGTACTCAGGGAATAATAATAAATAATTGAAATCATATACTAGACATAAATATACTGCAAGATGTAAAACAAATTTAAAAAATACACATTTGCACGAAAAAAGTTCTTTCTTTCTGTGTTTGTTTTGTACCTGGGACAAGGGCTCGTCGTCTGAACTGGGGAAGTCGTACTGGTTGAGGTCCTTGGCGTTGAAGACGGCCGGACCCGGATGGTGTGGGGTGCTCGACGACAGAGGCAGCACCTTCTGCTTCTTCTCGTATTTCCTCTTCTGTCGGGGAACTTCCGTCTTCTCCGGCTAGAGGAGGGAAGAAGGAGAAGAAGAGACACGTTATGATACTGTCGAGCACAAGTGAACAACACGTTTAGAGGATGTCTCTCATAAAAAATCTACTTTTCTCAACACTGCTTCCATAAAATAATCCCAACACGATCATTTCTAATTACCTCATTTTCACTTCAATTTCATAACAGCCTTTTAAAATTCTGCGTGAGCTCAAAATATGTTTACAACAGTGACAGTATACGCATTTACTTTCCACACATCCTCCAAATGAGATGAGTTTTATTTCAAACGGCAGTCCTCACCTTAGACTTGTAGTCCTTGAGGTCCATGTGGTCCTGGTGTCGGTACTGGTTCGTGAGTGGGACCAGGGGAATTATCTGTGGCCTCACCAGCGCCCGTTCAGCCAGCACCTCTGCCATCACTTCACCGCTGTAGTCTGACATGACGTTTCTGAGAGAGAGAGAGAGAAAAAGAAAGGATTGTCAAACCAAACGGTCTCCCCACTGATGAGCTGTTAACACATTTCAAAACAGCTTAATTTGGCACCGTGGTTTGCTTTCCCCTTTTAAAACTACATCAATGAAAAGTCATTTTGAAGAGGCGCCAAATAGCACAGCACCCCACAAAGTGTGAAAAAAAACCTGCTTTATCTCTCCTTTTATCTCAGTTTCACACTCTGTTATTCAACTTTTCACCTTCCATGGACGCCTTGTTCTCTCCACCCCGCTGCTTTGTTTTATTTCTGTACTGGTGTGTTATATGTATATATGTGTGTGTGCATTAAGAGTCCCAGGGAGCAAACTCACCTCTTCTCAAAGATCTCCAGCGTTAGGTGTAGCAGCTCTCTCTTGCTCTTCTCCCTCCTCTTGATCATTTCCAGGATGGTGACGGCTCGGCTCAGATCCCTGCGTAGCTTCAGCATCTTCTCGTAGGACGCCTCATCGTTCTTACGGTTCTGTTTGTTGAAGGGTAGAAAAAGAAAAAGCAATACTAAATAACACAAAAAAACTTGAAAAATCAAACTATTTAGTGGATATGACATGTGGATAATCCTGTGCCTTACACTCTTGACCACTGCTTTTTATTTATTTTATTTAAGTGCACTATACTCCACATTATCAGGGTTCACACTATTTTCTTGAAATCATTTTCTAGGACATTTTCAGCTGCTACAGTATAACAGACAAGTAAATAATATTGCTGTATTTTATTATTTCTTATTATCACTTTTTTTAATGAGTTTATATCTTTTATTCTTTATCTTGCATTATTTGATTTACTTCTATTTTAATGCTCAGTGGGCATTAGTTACCAAGTACATTTTTAATTTATTTCCTATGTTGTTTTTCAATCAAACTTTAAAGCACTTTGAATTGTATCTGATTAGTTTGAAAGGTGCTTTATAAAGAACATTTGACTGACTGATAGCTGTGATGCTTATTTCGCCATGTTAAATCCCATTAATTTATGCTAACAACATCAGCAATGAGAACCCTTCTGGACCGTTCACTCATAAGGCCGAGAGAAGCAGATGGTGGAGAAATCATTTTCCAGGACATTTTACTTGTTCTCTTATTTTTTCATCTGTTTTCCATGACTAGAAAATTGGTCAATCATTTTCCAGGTCTTCCAGGATACATGGGAACCCTGATTATGTTATTATAGCTGCATCTCATCTTTTTTTTAGCTGCATGTGTGTCTTGTTTTTCTCTGGTTGTCCTGTTTTTATTTGTCTGAGTGGCACCTGTAGATGTCATTATATGTAAAATATAATGACAGTAAAGCTTTCTATATTCTACATTCATTAGTAATATGAAAACATTTACTTGTATAACAGCAAACTGGTTGCAAAGATCATAAACTAAACATCTATGGTAAATACTTAATTGACCACTTGGTGGCACCTACAGCCTTTATGAAAGAGGGTTGAAACAATACAAGGAATGGAGCCACGCTGTGTTTCCACTGTATTCAGCAGCGTTACATCACTAATAAAAAACAAGGGGAGTTAAAGAGGAAATTAAACTTGTATTTTCTGACCAACACTATGTACCAACACCTCTCTCTATCGCTGTGAGTAAGGTAAGGTGTTTGACCACATTCCTTTTTTGTCAGCCTATCAAGTTCAAGTATTGAGAAACTTATCTCTCTCACTCGCTCTGTGTCTCTCCCCTTCAAGGTCACAGGTTTAAGTTTGTTTCAATGACACATGAACACTGTTTACAATACGGCAAACCGGATCTGGTTAATCTGCAACGGCTCCACAAAACACTGACTCAGCAGAATGTAATCACTGTGTGAAAATTAATACACACGATGAGGAAGCGCCAGTGTTATATGACTTAAAACTTCCCGCAACTCTAGTTATGAGAGTGCATCATATATTTCCCTTTGGCGTAGTTCATATCAGAATAGAGTCAACAAACAGCATGTCAAACTATGGCAGCTGACGTTTAAGCTTGTGCGATTTCATCTTGAAACCAAAGAATCCACAAAGTAACTTTAGTCATGTCTTATAGCCCAAATTATATGAAAATAAAGTGGGTTTTTTAAGCTAGATCTACAACCAGGAGAACTAAAATAAACAGAATCATAAATAAAATTGATACCCAATCCTTGCACTATAGCACCCTACTAAAAAAAAAAAAAAACTACCTGCCAATCACCAATTACTAAAAAACAAGCAATCTCAAAAACACTTAGTCTCGATGCCCCAAATTCATTCTGCGATCACATTTCCAAACAAGTTAAGCAATACAGTATAACACTAATAATAAATAAACTTAGTTAGAGAGCACTTTTCAAAAATCCAAGTTACAAAGTGCTTCACAAGGCAGCAAAACACACAAATAAACATAAAATAAATGCATTCTAAAAGAGTAAAAGTCACTTCAACGTAGGAAAAAGCAAGAATAGACGAACCATTTTTTTTTTTTTTCTTTAAGGAGGTAAAAGCAATTCAAGGAAAGTTCAAACTCAAATAAAAGACTAAGACTATCTGATTAAAAGTATGTTTTAAAGAAGGGGCTTGACCTGATATCACCAGCATGCACCGGACTGCTCCAAACAGGAGTCAGTGCAGAAGTTGAACCCTGACAGCATATTGACACATTACTCACCTTCCTGGTTTGCATCTTCTCCGTGCGCCGCCGGAAGGCCACGTAGGGATCACCGGTGCTTGAGCCGTCCCGCTTCTCCTGCTTGACGTTGGGGATGAGCGAGTTGGCCTTGCTGTTTTTCCTCTTGCGGCTCCAGTAGTCGAAGACCTCCTTGATGAGCTCGTCGTCCTCCTTCAGAAGCAGTTTGGCCTCGGGAAGGCTCACCAGCTGAGAGACCAGACAGGAGTTTAGACTCTGATAGACGCACTTAAAACAGCTGTGATGAGGGGCTTTTTACGCTGAGGCTGCCTTACCATGAAAGGTTATCAACTATTAATGCATGCATCACTGTTTGTTTTTAAAGATGGATCTCACTCTGCAACCATTGTGCATTGGTCTGTACATTATTTCAAGGGCCTTGCTTTTAGCTGTGGCTGTGTTTTAAGGGGGCGTGAGTGAGAGGTGGAGGGCGATGGAGACACAAAGAGTGCCAACCTGCTGTCCACTGCCTTTCTCCAGCCGGTCAATCATCTCCTCAAACTGCAGGAAGCTGATCTCCATCTTCTTTTTCAACTTGTTGACAAACGCGTCGTCGTCTGAGTCCAGGTCGTAGTCGGGATGCTCCGTGTCCAAGCTGAAAGCTGCAGAGAGGAAGAGGAGGAGGAGAGGGAACAGAGTTTAGACAATAGTGCAGATTTGTAATTAATGTAAAAAAAACTAAAGGTGCAGAGAATGTAAAATTGGTAATGATGCATTTGTTTCTCTTCATTTTGTGTGACAGCCCTCATATTTAATGCCAATTAAAAGTTGACCATTATAACATTTAGTTTATATGTTAATCCAAGTGATACAGAATGGATGAGATCAATAAAAAGGCTAAAGGATCTCTTTAAATAGCTTTTGAACTATGGACACAGGAAATTAGTTAAGCGATTAGGTGAGTCAGACTTCTATACTTTGACTCCACAGCAGCTGCAGTCAAAATCAGGATTATTTTGTTTAATCTGGGAATCAAAAAAATACTTCACTACAACAACAACATGGGATTACAGGTTCAGCCATAAACAACATTTAACAAACTCTCCTGTAACTACAGACCGGCTTAATACAATACACGCAGCAGCCTAAAACTGTAAACAATGTTTTTTCTTTAGTTTGGTCACAAAGCAGATTTTAAGATTCATCAGATGTGTCTCTGTTTATATGAGCCTGATTCACTTCCTTTCAACAACAGTTAAGACACTGATTAAACTTCAAACCATTGGTTCAGTTAACTGAGATGAATGTCTGCTCAGCATCTGTTGGACTCTAACGTCAGGGACACACTTTATGATTATCAGGTTTAAAATGAGATTTGACCTTACAGATAAAAAACAAACGGACAAACATTATCTGACTATCTTATTGTGTTGATTCATTCAGTCCCATATAATCCAGTAACTCAAATAGCAATCTTATCTTTCCTGTCAACCGTGCAACTTTTGTCCTCCCGGGTCAATTCTGTGTTAGATCTATTATAGTCACACCTGTTAAAACATTATCAGCTTGGCACTGTATGAGCGATTACTAATGCTCGATGAATATTTATTGAGGTCAAAGTTACATCAGTTTAATGTTTGTTTAACCATAAAATGTGATGACTCGCTGCCCTTTATTAATGGTCTTAAAGTTGAGCACATTTCCCCTGAATCCTGAGGCAGAAAAACATAAAAGCAAATCGACTCTTTACAGTTTATTTATTTCAATGAAGGACAATGCAACCACGAAAATCAATGTCCTTCATTTTCAAACTGTGAATGACTGACTGGAAAGCAACGATGTGGCTGCTCAGCATTAAAAATTTGCAGCTACTGTAATAAACATTATAGAGCAAACAATGTACATATGTTAATGTTAAACCTTATTTTAGATTTAATAAAAAAAAAGGAAGGGTAAATCGCTTTCATCTCAAGCTGCCGTGAAGGTAACCAGATGGAATATATGATTATTTATGAGACAAAACAGCCGATTCATGGACAACTTTATGAATATCGAGCTGCTTTTAAATGCTTTTCATTTTATTTTAATATATTTAATGATTTGTATGATTGTGTATGTGTGTGTGTTTGTGTATTTATTAGTATCTATTTTCTATTTGTTTATATTCAGGCAAATGTTGCTGTACTTCTTGTGCAATGACAGTAAAGTCTATTCTATAACTTTATGAATTTCCCCACTTTTAAACAGATATAAAGTTCAATATATTTGTGCAGAAACTTGTTAATTCAGTGGGTTTTAATTTTGTTTTTTGTTGGATCAACTACGACGAATACATCAATTGCTTATTGTATTTGTAGATAGCTGACATTTTAGTAATAAACACTAATCTCTAAAACCTCAAAATGATCTTAACTGGACCTTTTTCACCACATTTCAGACAGTCTACACCACTAAAGGAAACTCTGAAATTAGTCTGAAGCCAATTTCTCAGAACAAGAACATTCGTCACTTCAGTTTCGACTGATAGCAGCGTCAGCATCTGACATTTAGGGTCTGAGAAAATTGCTTTTCTTCTGGAGAAACAATCACGGCGAAAACCCGGTTGTGACATACAAGACACCCTGAACTAAGCAATCTAGCAAACTCATTTTCTTTCATTTCATTACTTTGAATGTGTGGAGTTAACTCTTCATTCAATGCTTCACTTTTAATCTTGTGTGGGTTTAAAATGGTACTTCAGGGTGGCGTATTCAAGTCATAAATATGAATAAAACTGAGTATAATCTTAAAAATGACAAGTTTATAATGATGTTCACATATTAAAAAAAGCCAATGTGGAATATAACTCATTACATTATGTTTTTAATAACCCCAAAGTCTCAACTAACACAAAAAAACAACAGATAACAACTTTATTATAACTTAATGATACAACTGAGGTCTCTAATCTTCTATATCAAACTCATTTTCTCTGCTTTCTGTGTCACATATTCACCATTAGATGGAGAGAAAAAAAGAAAACCACTTCACTTACGCTGTATGTGAATTAGCTGCTTTGGCATCTTGAATTCCCCTGGGTAGAGGGATTCGTAGTAGGTGATGTTGCTCTCCGCCTCGGGGACCGGGATGACCATGTTGTCCCGCTTCTCGCCATATACCTGCTGCGCTGAGATGGCCCGCTGGAGATGGTGTTCCTACAGAGAGAGAGAAGGACAAGAACAAAAGGTGAGAAACCCTAAAAAGAAATGAAGGATGTGTTTTTACAAGAGATGAGTTTTCCGACTGGTTAATAAACTTGTGAAATATTCGTCAATGATGTTCAATATCTGCAGAGCGCTCACTTTGATCTGCAACGTTAGATCTTTTATGCTTTTGAAAAAATATGAATGCTTAGAAATTTGGTTCATTATTATTTTTTAATGATTCTTTTTTGATGAGCTTTTGCTGCAGGGTCAATGCTTCACTCTTAAGATGCACTTGGAGCTGCTTCTTTCTTCATCAGACAAAGTTTAACATGATCAGGTTCACTATTAGCACTGGGTTTAAATCAATAATACTGACAATTTCAACACAGTGTTATTTATATAGCGACATATCACAACAAAAAAGTTATGTCAGGGCACTTTTCACATAGAGCAGGTCTACGCTGTACTCTTTAATTGAATTGAAAAACTAGTGATGTTCCGATACCATTTTGTCCCTCCCGATACTTGTGCTGTGGGTATCGGCCGATACCGAGTACTGATACCAAAAAAATAAAATAAAATAAATAAATCATACTACGCCTGCATGACTGTGATATTGTTATCATTGTGGTAAGGCCTGGCTCAGGTTAAAGCCTTTGTAAAACATGAATGAATACAGCAAATGGAAGCCATTTATTTTTAAATAGAACAGTATAAAACAGTAGTGCAACAGCAACTTAACTAAATAAATATAGGAATAATTAGTCGCCGTCTTACTGGTGGGAACATTCACTGTGAAGTACTGCCAAACCGCAGCTGCCAGCGGCAGCACAGTGCAACTGTGAGCGGCGAAGAAGAACTGTGTCAGAGCTAATGGAGCTAACCAGTAAATAGATTCCTATTTCTAATAAATTATGTGGTATCGGATTGGTGCCTGGACTCCAGTACTCGCCGATACCGATGCCAGCATTTTCGGCAGTATCGGGGGCATTTACGATACTGGTATCGGAATAACTCTAACCAAAACACCAAAATCAGTCAACTCTCCTTACTCTTTGTCCCATGAAGGGTAAAATCTGACTCCGCTACTCTGTTATAACACACAATATCTTACAAAACAAAGCTTTTTTTGAGTAAAAGGCAAATAATAGAACAGCCTGAAAAGTTCAGAAAATTACATTATTTTACTGTAATGCAGCCTTTAAAAGCAGGAAAAGACACTTCTGCTGTATCATGATATTATGATATCCAAATTCTTAGACGATATCTAGTCTCATATCACAATAGATGTAAATCCACACACACACACACACACACACACACACACACACACACACACACACACACACACACACACACACACACACACACACACACACACACACACACACACACACACACACACACACACACACACACACACACACACACACACACACACACACACACACACACACACACACACACACAGTGGAGTCCTACAGCTTTATGTGACACAAGCATGTTGGATAAAAAAAAAAAAGGCTGGGGCTTCATAACTGAAAGATAGTATATGCAAAAATCTACGAAATGGTTTTTATTATTTAACTATGGTGGGCAAGTTGTGTAATTGGTGTATACCCAAACGCCAACACCGGTAACACACACTCTACCACAACAAACCTACATTCAAAAACATACTTTATTGGGCCATAGCCCTAAAAAGCCATATTTGTAAGCATTTAAAAAAAAAAAAAATGTATCTTCTTTTGCGTGCACTGGTCTCCAGTTGTCTTTAAAACATGTTATTTTATTGTTTTTATTTCATTTTGTCACTTGTCCTGTCTTATTACCAGCTTGTCAATCAGCTAACTGTA